>NC_068344.1:35265649-35566521 GCF_014633365.1 Diospyros lotus
GAAATTTCATTGAATATGAATAATATATTGAAAAGTTTTGATTACATTGATCGGTAAAGGTAAAAATAAAAAATACATGTGGAAAATCTATCCTACAGAGGCTACAACTGGTGGAGGATCTTCATTGGATCCTTCTTCCTCCACTATTGTCCTTGAAGACTCTTGGACTGCTGTCTTTATCCGTCATGTTGACTGTTTGGATAAAAATAAAAGCATAATGTTGACTTTATGCCATTACCAGCTGTTGGCGTTGCTAATGCAAGGATTGACTTGATAAAAATGAAATCTTGGTCTTCTGGTCTTTGTTAAAATTTCCGGGAACTTGCTGGTGGGCTTCTTGGACGTTGTTCTCCTTATTTCTACTACTATACTTTCATTCTTGTTCTGCCGATTGAAGGTTGTTGCTGCCGGGAAATCTAACATGGCAGAAATGCTTATTTCAGGAGTTGTCCAAAAACTTGCTGATATAGCAGGTAATCTAATAGCAAAAGAAGGCTCTCGCTTGTCTGAGTTGGAAGAAAACATTAATTGGTTTGGAGATGAGATGAGGTCTATTAAAACTTTCTTGGAAAAAGCTGATGCAGTAGAGTCAGAAATAGGAGGATTGGCTGACTTCATCAGGAGCACTTGCGATCTTGCTTATGATTTGGAGGATATCATGCAAGAGTACTTCCCTAAGCTATCACCACCTAGAAGGAATGGCTGGAAGGGGCGTCTTGGTTGGTTTTTGAAAGCCAAAACTGTTCGTGACTTTGCGGTGGAGATTGAAAAAATAAAACGAAGGGCGGTGGATATCAATCGCAGGAGACAGACTTATCAAGTCCCAGATGCAAGTGGCCCTACTGGAAGAGAGGTATGGGATCCAAGAAGAACTTTTCCTCACACTGACGAAGTAAATGTTGTTGGTATGGACGAACACGTTGAGGAATTGGTGGCCAAAGTGTCGGATCAAGATTTAGAGCATCGAGCGATCTCAATTACAGGCATGGCCGGTATAGGCAAGACAACACTGGCCAGAAAGCTATATAATTCTGTTCGACCAAATTTTGTATATTCAGCTTGGATTTATGTCTCTCGACGACCAAACCCAAATGAACTTTTACATAATATAGCAAAGCAAGTTGGCTTGACCAACGAGGAGCGCAAACAGGACTTGGAGGGTAATTTGTTTCGCCGTTTAAGCCTAAAAAGGTATGTGATAGTAATTGATGATATATGGCAGATTGAACCATGGTATGCTTTAAAAAATGGCATTCCTGTTAATTCCATGAATGGCAGTAGAATAATCATCACTTCCCGATCCAAAGATATATGTGTACGAATTGGTAGGCAAATTTTTTTACATGAATTGCAACCCTTAGACGAAGAAAAGAGTAGAGAGCTCTTCTTCAAAATGGTTATGGCTGCCCCACAAGACAATGATGAAGATGGTGATCCCTCAAAATTGGAAAACATTGGTGAGAAAATACTAAAGAAATGTGGCGGTGTGCCGCTTGCGATAGTAGTTATAGCAGGCGTCTTGTTATCAAGACAGAGAAGCATACATGCATGGAAAGGGGTATTAGAGAGTATAGGTACAGGTGAAGACCAATGTTTAAAGATCTTTGCTTTGAGCTACAAGGATTTACCTTTAATGTTGAAACCATGTTTTTTATACTTTGGTCTATTTCCAGAGGATCACGAAATTTCCACATTCATACTAATCAATTTATGGGCAGCTGAAGGATTTATACATGGCAGTGGAGTAAGGGCGGTTGAGGATGTGGGGCAAGATTACCTAAATCAATTAGTTGGTAGAAACCTAATTCAAGTTGTCAAGAGGAGATTTGACGGGACAGTTAGACTTTGTCGTATTCATGATAACTTGCACGACCTTTGCATTAGCAAGGCTAGGGAGATGAACTTTCTTAACACCCTCAATAATTTAGCCACTAGTGCCGTTTGCCTTGCACCACGCAGAGTCACTACCTCTTTTCAAAGTGATGCTCGCAACTACGTATCTTCAAATCATCAAACTCCAAAGCTTCGGTCTTTGTTATGTTTTGATGATTTTACAACGATGGATTTCCAGTATGTTGAACTTCCTCTTAGAAAGTTCAAATCTCTTCGAGTGCTAATTTTAATGGACTTAAGTAGGCTGAGGGCTCCTATGAATGAAATTGTGAACTTAAAACACCTCTATCACCTTCAATTGGGAGGGTTCTGTGATATCGAGCTTCCTTACGCCATAAACAATTTGAAAAATTTGCTGACCTTGGATCTACGGCTATTCCACACAGTCATCCTCCCTGAGGTCATCTGGAAAATGAAGCAACTAAGACATATTCGATTACCTTATAACTGTAGGGCTCCATCAGTCCGTGGGTTCCACTTGGATTGCCATAGGTTCAATCCATTTGAAGTTTCTTTACCAAACCTGCAGACCCTCCTTGGATTGCCTGTCGAAGTTTTTGAGGCCAATTGGTTGCACAAACTTGATAGTTTGAGAAGACTGGAAGTCTGTTTTATAACTAAGCATATCATTGAGGTATTGTCAAGTGCAAACTCCTTGTCACAGAACCTAGAAGAATTGGGAATATTATCGCCAGACGATATGAATTCTGCCTTGGATCTGTCTAGATATGTAAGCCTTTGTAAGTTACACATGAACGGCCGGGGCATAGTGGATTTTACACGACATGATATACTGCCAACATGCCTCACAGAGCTTGTCCTTGAGCAAACTTTGCTGGAAATGGACCCAATGGTGACTTTGAAGAAACTACCTAGACTTAAGATCCTTATACTTGGACTTAATTCATACTTTGGGAAGATGGTATGCTCTGGAGAAGCTGATGGCTTTCCTCAACTCAAAGTATTGAAAATTGATGCAACGCATCTGGAGGAGTTTGTAGCTGAGGAAGGAGCAATGCCCAAACTCAAGGACCTTACCTTCACTGGCCGCATACCGAGAATGAGAGTTCCATATAAAATCAGAAATATAATCAAGATTTACACAGAAATATCAGGTCAGTAACATTTGTTGTGTTTCATTTGTATTCTTTTGATTATGGATATGTCTGTCCAATTCATTGATTCACTGTTTTAATTTGTTTCATGTACTTGAAAATTATGCATTTTTCTCACAAAATATGGGGCTGGCTGTGTTACATACACATGTAAATTCCATCAGCCTACGACGAGTGGTTTTCATATCCGTGACTTCATTTCCATGACTTCATTTTGGAAGGTTTTAAGTCCTTACCCAATTCTTTTACTCTTTCAATTATGCTTTCAAGAAAACAACTTAGAATAGATATTCCCGTAACTATATTTATATCATGGATGATGGGCTTCACATGTGGTGATAATGCCATAATTTGATTGCATTTATGAGGTCTCATAGGTGAAGGCACCATCTAAAGGATGATAAATACATGAGCTCTTGATCTTCAGACTACTTGCTCCTTAATCTATTCTTACGACATGATGTCTTTCGGTTGCTTGCTTCTCATGAGAAGGAATGGTTTCTGCTTTGTGATTTGGTATCTTGGTTGTTGTATTACCCTTAGATGTTGTCATGACCCCAAATTCATGAGGTCGCGAATAGAAATAAAAATAAAAATAAAAAAAACCTTACATTCTTCCTCATTATTCTTTTACATCATAAGGGCATAGCGAATACAACATCACTTCACATATACATAACTCACTCAAAACTCCTACTGAGGATTACAATATTAGATCCCTTGGCCCAGCACATCCCTAGAATCTTCACGGTGGGTATGACCCTGTATGCAACATCTATACATCGACTCCTTTAGGCCTCCTAGCTCCATAGCCCGACCACACATGAACCTGGAATGATGCAATAGTAAGGGTGAGTCACAAGATTCAGCAAGCATATTGGAAATAAAAGGGCATCATAGGAAATTATATCTCGAAAGAATCGCACGACTAGCCATAATAAAGATTCCCACATTCGCTCCCACGCCATGTCACAAGTTATTGCATATATTCATTATACTTTACGTTATATGCCTATGTCAAGTTCCACGGGTTTGTATGATACATATTCATAATTATGCAGATGATTATGCGGGCTGAGTTTATATTATATACTATACACCGTCATGCACGTTCATGTTCACATTGTTTTTTACATTGTATACCCTCTTGAAAGGTTTCATATTATAATGCATCACATGCACATGCTCAACAAAATATAAATAGCCCTTAGGCTCACACTTGTCAATATACTCAACAATATGATATACAATATCAAGGCTCATAACATTCATCAACCATACGTCACCATCTTTGGCATGGTAGCACATGTCTAACTTGCCTGGACGTCACCGGCACAGCGATAATAATGCCCTTGCTCAGAAGTCGAGGGGACAAATACCCATCATAAACCTCACTTGATAATCATATATATAATATCATGCATGCTTATGTGCAACTCACACTGTCATGTATATGCAATGGTCTGTACTCAATTGTTATGAGAATATTTATTCAAGTAGTTCAATGCAAAAGCCCACATGTTCCACGTTATGCAAATCACGTTATTAAATCCATATTTGTATGTCCCCAACACATTTATGGCACAAGACATTAACCCCATAGTCACGTGTCAATATATTGATATTTGCACTCTTCATTCATTTTCCTCGTTAAGATTTTTAACATATCCCAATCAATTCTGTAATACCCCGTTTTGGCATAAAGTTACCACGCAATTTAGATAAGTTTAAAATATCGAAAAATTGGCTTGATAGCAGTTATAAGTACCGAATCGACTACAGGGAATGCCTCGGAGTGAAATTGTCCAAGGAAAATGATATAGCCTTGATGAGCATCTCGAGATAGGATTTATAGTATCGAAAGAAATCGGATCAGGAACGGTTTTCAATACAGCTAAAATGCAACTGCTATTTGGGCTGCAAAATTGAATCATTGTAGGAGACTCTCGAAAAATCAACGGAACCCTAGGAGGGCTTCGATTTTGCGTGATGAGCAACTCTTCAGTGATTTCAAGATGAAACAAAGGTCCCGAGAGGATGCAAAGGCGAAATCGTCTATATCGCGTAAAATTTAAGTTATTAATTGTGGATTTTCAGTATTGTAATGCAAATTAATTTAAGATTTAAAGGCATAGTTGCAATTAAGGAATTGCACAAGTGATATTGGATGAAATTTGGGGATTAAAAGTGTAATTTTCCTAATATATTGATATAATATAGTATTATATATATGTATGTATATAGACGTGGTGTGTGTGTGTGTGTGTGTGTGTGAGTGATGGCAGCCATTTGCAACTCCATACTTCATGCCATTTCTTGCAAGTGTTGGGATTTACACACAAATCCCATATCCCGTACCCTCTGAAATCTCCATGCTCTGCAAACGTGTGGCTAGAAATTGAGTAATCTTCACGCAAGATGATATGGGCAATGAGGTGAGGGAGCAATCGATTGCCTATAAATAGGCAGGGAGCTTAGCCGATGAGAAGCAGCAAGAGAGGTCGAGATCGAGAGAGAGAGAGAGAGAAAGAGAGAGAAGGGGAAAGATCGAATGAGAGAAAGCAGGAGAGCTCGTGAGAGAGAGCGCTGGAACCAAGAGGGCTGCCTGGAACGGCCAAAATCGGCCACGACAGCCATGGCCGACGTGCAGCCAGCAGCTGCGAGCGCGGTAGTAGCCACGATGGAGGGAGGTGGGCATGGTGCGACTGGTGCAGCAGTCGACAGAGGCGCTGACAGCAGGCGGGGGTGGGGGCAGCAGCAAAGGGCCAAGCGGGGGAGATCGCATGGCTGGTGTGCTGGTTCACGTTGCAGAGGAAGGCAGGGGAGGAAGAAGAAGGAAGAAGAAGAAGAAGGAAGGAGAAGAAGAAAAGAAGAAAAAGAAAAGAAAGGAAGAAAGAAAATAAAAAAAGAATAGAAGGAAGCTGGGCATGGCTGGTTCATTGGAAGGAAGGAGCAGAGGTTGAAGATGAAGTGAAAAGAAAAGAAAAGAAAAAGAAAAAGAAGAAAGGAAAAAAAAAAGAAAGAAAAAGAAAAGAAAAAAAGGAAAATAAAATGGAGAAAATGCCAAAAAATCTTAGAAAATTCTAGAAAAATAGGATTTGGAAATTTATTAATATTTTGAAGATTTTAGGCGATAAATCGGTTCGGTCACACGTTTCGAGGATATGGCACACATATTGAGGAAGCCGGAGAAGCTAAGTTAAGGTAAGTAAAATTTCCTAGAAAATTTTAGAAATTCAGAAATATTATTTTATGAATTTTTATAGTGAAATATTTGAGATAATATTTGAGAAATATTTAGTTTGGATTTATTGAGGAAAAATAAGAAGAAATAGAGAGAAAAATAAAGAAAATGCAAGAAAAATATGTTTTAATGCTTATTTAAATAATTATGGTGATTAGGATGTTTTGAGGCTTAAGTTGAAGTGACTTGTGCAAAGTTTGAGGTTGACACGCAAATCGAGATGATGTGCATATTTTGAGGCAATGCGCGAATATCGAGGTAGCTCGATAAGCTTGAAAAGGTAAGTAGTACTTCCCGACTGTATTTAGTTTTATGGAAAATGGTTGGTTGTAGGTGATTTATGTTTCAAACGTCGATCCTCGGGGATGTTTTCATCATATTAACATGCTCTGATATGTATCCATCACGTAGACTACATACATGACATGCTATGAAATGTATATGTACACGTTGATATCATTGATCACGCGTATTGTGGCCATAGGGAGTACGAACTTGCATTGCTGCTTTACCAAGGGTGCACCCATACACTCCGACTTTGAAAGAGGTGGCCGCAAAAATGGTGAGTAGCATGAAGGGTGCAGTTGACCCCTACGATGAGTAAGACATTACATACATGCACGAAATATATTTTTTTTATACTCTTACTTAGATGATTCATCATCTAATTTGGACTTTGCTCCTAGAATATTCAAATGTCCAGATGGAGATTGTAGCAGATATGAGGATGAATGAAGCATGAAATGACATTTAACAAAGTGCCTGATGAATTGAATGATGAATGAATGTATGATATGTAGCCCATGTATTTAAGTTCTGCTACTTTGAAATCTGAATGTTTTTCCATGATGTAAGATATGATTTATGATTGAACATTTTGAGGAGTGATGATGTATATCCTTATTTATGGTTAATGATGATATAAGAATTGATTTATGATCAATGTTAAAATGTAAGGTTCGATTCTAACTTCTGCAATTTGATGTGTATAATGATTCTTTTCCAAGATAAATGATTGGAAATTCTGGGATAGATATGAGGTATGGTCTAATTTAGCATTAGTTTTTGAAAAAAAAAATTTATTGTCCCAAGTTATAACGCACCTGGGAAAGCGGGGCGTTACAAATTCCATTTCATACAGTCATTAAACTTTCTTTTAGCACAAACCCTATTATTGATGTTAACATTTCCAACCTAGACTCAATAAACTCGAGAACCAACCCGCACCCATACATTATCTTCTTGCAAGACGCCACAAAATCTTGCATATATCTGAACTTAGCCAAGAAAGCATCATTCCCAATGGATAATAGGGTGAAGCAAACCCTATTTTCATGCTGAAAGAGGGATTATAACAAAGCCAAGAACAGAAAATAAACTCATGGTTCATTATAATACTTCTTCATAAAAGAGAGGGAAAGGAAGCTTGCAAAAAGGAAAGTAAAAGGAGTAAGAGCTTACAGTACTTAACATAAAGGAAATGAGAGAAAACTTGCAAAAGGAAAGCAAAGGAGTGGGAGCTTGCCTTAAACTCTTCGACTTCTTCCTTGTTCCCTGCGGTTTGTTGTGACTTCCTTTTCTTCAAATTTCCAACCACCAACGCAGAGGCTTCTTCTTCAATTTCCAGCAATTGCCCAAGCTTCTTCTTCCCTTTCTTTTCTTCTTCTTCTTTTGATCTCTTATCTAGCCGAGCCTTCATCTTTCTTTTATATAGTTGCCAAACCCTCACGGTTGCAGCCTCATCATTCTTCATCATCTCACGTACCATACCTCACCATCACGCATACCCTACCACACCATATCTCCACCATCTCTGTAATTAATACATGTAGAGATTAGGTGTACTAACTTGCCCCCAATCATGCCTTTCTATGATAAATCCCATGCCACATTAAAGCATAAGCCATTCTCAGCCACAGATATTAAGTAGCACCTCATTAAAACATTTCTTGGTCACAAAGCAAGCGTGGAGACGAGACACGTGGGTAGCCATGCAGATATCAACCCTTGCATTCGGATCTTTCCTTACCCACACATCTGGATGGTCATTTACTTCCCTATCCGAATGCATCTTACACGTATGCTTAATTTGGACTAAGAAAAGCCTTAATTGACTGAAATTATAAACAAAATATGCGATATTATATATCAAATTGAATTCCTCGAAATTTAGATTATGTCGCTTCAAACAGATCTCAATTCGGAGTTCTACATAAAAAGTTATGGACAAAATAGTGCAATATGCGTAGTGTTTCGTTGAGAAAGTTTTGAAATACAAAGGCCATGTTTTGAAATAAAAGCATCTGTTTTGCATGTTTCAAAATATAGAAGGCAAGTTTTGAAATATAAATGGCATGTTTCGAAATATGGCATATTTCGAAATAAAAGTTTTTGCTTGGCTATTTTAAAATTTTTAGCTCGAGCACTCGACTAAACTCACACAAAATCGAAAACTTACGAACGACAAACTCCCAAAACACACGTACATTTCTTTAAACCCCACATAAGTCCACCTTCTTCACTAACTCGAAAACTTGGGTCGTTACGTATGTTTGAATTTATAAGTGGCTTTGATGGATGTTTAATAAATTTATATATACTGGTTCTTCGAACTCGTCAATAGTCAATCAATTGATTGGTCATGTATTCATAATTAAAAAACATAAAAAATATTGATTGTAACACTCTCTTCTTCATCGTTTAAAAGAAGTCCTGATTTTTTCATGAATTTTTTAAACTTGCTATAACTATTGTTACTAAGTGTGACGGAAGAATTTGTTGCTTCAAAGACTGGCACAATTAACAATATAATGTAATGGCATAAATCATAATCTAAAATTGAAAGTAAAGGAGGAAAGGTTAATGCATAATTGATAAAATTAAAAATTAAGTTTAAAATTAAAGATAAATTGAAAGTTAATTTTTTTTTTGTAATTAACCAAATAAAAGTCTAACCTTATACTTATAGCATTCATATTTTATAACTTTAAGCCAACATTTAATAGTTTCCTATTTTTACTTTTTTTTTTCATTTTCCCTAATCTATAATCAATATTAGATCCAAAGGGTTTATCTAAATTAAAACTGATTATTACTTATTAATTATACTAATACTTTGTCTTGGACATACAAAGAATAATTTTTTTTTGGCTAAATCTATGAAAAAGAGTATATGTTGCGGATTTGAACCCACACCCCCTTGCATATCAACACCTTAATCTAATGCCTAAGACCATGCATCTCAACAGATGGCAACTGGACTCACAAAAATAAATAAAATCTGAAATCCATAATTCGTCCATTTGAGTTTGACATTTGTCAGCAATGGGCAGTAAAATGGTTTGATGTCTGCTTCTATGCACCCCTCCACTCATATGGCAGCCCAATACTGTTTTCATCAAAATAGAAATAGCAACAAATATGTATTGAGTATTCTACCAGCTATCTCTTTTCTTATACTCACGTTCACACTCATATTCATCTATAATTAATACATGTGATTTTTTAAAAAATATTACTCTAAACACAAAATTCTTAATTCTAACAGTAATTTAATAAATATGGGTCTCAACAAATTATGCCATTTGATATTTGGATGAACCAAAATTATGTTATGGAATTGTTCAATATCAAAATCTATTACATGATGATTAAAGTCTTGCCCGTTGAAATTAAAATGGTTAATAGTTGAATTTTGTTGTCACTTGCCTTTTAACTTCAAAAATGATTGACACTTGAAGCCCAAAGACCAATGGACCCAAATATAGTGCTTAGAGGTTGATTGGCCGATTGAATCATCCCATGAGATTGCAAGTGGAATCATAGTTTAATTTGTAACTGTAGATATTAATTAGTTAAGACCAAACAACTTATATGATGTGTATTAATCATCTAATTTTATTTTCTTTCTTTTTGTTTTTGGTCAAATAATAATAGCAAGAGTAAATTTCACACACCATCCTTAAGATTTGATTAAATTATATCGATTATTCATTTATTTTTTAAAAATGTTATCATGCCTTCACTTAGTATTAAAAAACATCTAAAGAGACCATTTTACCCTTGTGGTTATACTAACCCAAGCACTCTTTCTCTCCTCCCTTTCCCATAATTTCTTAGAAATTTGCTTTGAAACCAGCAACAACCTGACTATTAGCCTCTTGTTTGTATTCTATTTTCGCTTTGACTTTCTCCTCTCATGTCCCCCTTCTCATTTCTTTCTCTCTTCCTTATTTGATGACAATTAAAGTCATTGTTGAATAGACATCGTGAAAGCCCAAAAGGATTTTTTGTAAGGCCATCGACGACAATAATAATAGTGATTTGATAATAAGTCTCTCTTTATGTTTGTCTCTCTTTCTCTCTCTCTTTATATTCCTTTTTTATGTATATATACTTCTTTAGGAGTTTCAAGTGATGGGGTTTCTTTTTCTATAGTCAATTGTCAATATTCCTTTTCCTTTAATTTGTGTATAATTATGGGGTACGGAGAGAATAGGATCATTTTTTAAATTTAAAAAATTAATATTAGTTAAGTGACAACAAGGGATTTAGTGTTATGCAATATATGAAGTTAAAAGAAGTCAATAATATATTTAAAATGAGAACACTCAATACAATTTAACAAAATCGCACACATGATTCATTAAGCTTACTCTAAAAATAACTGTTTCAAAGAATTAAATACACTTTATGAATAAATTTATTAGCGTTCAGGGGACCTAATTTCACATTATCACCACATTTCTATTTTTACAACTAAGATAGTGATTAATGATAGGAGATAAAGTTAGAGTTCAAATTGTAAGAGTACTATTTTTAATATTTTTTAATTTAGTTTGTTTCTCAACCATATAATTTATGAATTTAATTAACGATATAAGAACAATCATATATACAAGATTTTAAATAAAAAAATATACTTAAAAATAATAAATTATTAGATGTCATTCATACAAACAAACATGTAAGGATACACTAGTAATTAGTGTAATTACCCTTTCAGATAGTTCAAAAAATTTCACAAAAGGCAAACTATGTATGATGCTAAAATTTCGCCATTTTAATTAAAAATAATATTCTATTTTGTTATTTCTTCCTTTTACATTTTCACGTTATCATAAGCATGAAAATCTTTCCAAATTAAGTTTCCATTAAAGTTCATCGTTTATATAATTAATAGAGTGGTTTCAAAATGTTGACCTTTTAAAGACTTATAGCATATTTTTGCTCCACTTTTTGTTTCCTTTTTATTTTTTTTTTCTTTCCTTGATACGTGCATATTAATCAAAGATATCATTCTTGACACTACCAATAGTTGGTTGCATCCCAAACAATGTTGCCAAATTTCTTTTAATTATCATATGACGCTTGATCACATGTTAACTTCATAATTTTGTTTCAAAACACGACTTTCGTTAGTAAGAGGGTCGAACCCTTATTATACAAGTAGTTAATCAAACTTAGACCTTTAAAATATATATATATATATAATTAATGAAGACTACATTTTCTCAATAACTTGGGCCAACCAATAGCCCAAAGACTAGCTAGCTTCATCATCAATTCCAGATGATCATAAACGGCAAATGAAGGGAAGATAATTAGCTTGTAATGAACATGATTGAGTCAGTTGCATAGCCAACAGGCAATTAGATATCCCGCTGTTGTGTTTCATTTGGCTTCAGTAATTGAAGGGTTTGATGTGTTGCCACAGGAGTAGGGTGCGTGTGATTGGGACACTTGTTTTATAGCCACAAATTCTCAATATATAACAGTGCCTACACCCAATATATATATAATAGTGTCCACACGGCCTAGGGCACAGCCGAGTTGGCAAAGGTTGAGGCGCATTACAACAAAAATAATTTGTTGAGACATCTTTTTTAGGGTATTTTGTAGAAAGTGTCCTCTAAAATATCATTTTAAGGCACAATCTAAAAAAGTGCCCCAATATAATAACTTTAATGAGGCACAACAATTAAGTGCCCTATAAAATACCATTTTAAGACACAATTTAAAGAAGTGTCCCAATAAAACAATTCTAATGAGGCACGATAATAAAATGCCCTAATAAACAAATATAAGTGTCTTAATAGATAAATCTAATAAGGCAGAATTTTTGAAATGTCCCATTAAAATAATTCTAACAAGACACTCTGATGAAGTGTCCTAATAGACAAATCTTAAGTGCCCCAATAGAATAATTCTAATAAAACTTAGATATACTATAAAATAAACATATGCACATATATTAATAACATGATGTGTAGATTAGGTGGTCACGCGTGTGCAAGAAGAATGAAAGGTTTAGGGTTCGAGCTGAGGGAGAAGTAAGTTAGAGTTAGGATATGAAAAATAAATTTATAGTGATTTTTGAGGCATTTTTAAGTGTCGCAACAAACTTAAATTTATAGTTATTTTTGAGCCATTTGTAAGTGCCTCAATACGTTTTTGGGGCACAATTACACGTGGCATTTTTATTAATGCCCTAATAGTTAAAATGCCCCAATAAACTATCTATTAAGCCATTTTTAAATGCCTCTTAATCCAAAATTTGTTGTAGTGGTAGGGATAAATCCTACTAGGCTAATGGCTAGTAACGTGGATTCGAACCTTGGGGGCAGCAACAGCTGTCTTCTGGGTTGGCAAGCGTCAGTGCGTGCAACACTTCAGACCCTGGTTGATTCGGGCATATTTCGCGATTTACCTCTGCAGTGTTGTCTCAGGGGTGGGGTGGCTGCGGATGCCCGTGATGGTGCGAAAACCAAAAAAAAAAAAATAGTGTCCAAACGCGTTGATGGTACTTTATTAATTACTTAATCGGTTAAGAGTAAATTAATTAATGTTGGGTTGCCGAGTTTTGTCTAATAGAGTAGATTTTACTTTACAACCAGTTAATAAGAGTATAGAATTTCCAATCACATCATTTTGTTATATATTTTTTTATATAAAGAATCGATTTTCACAACCAACCAAGATTTGTCACGAATTAAGTTAGTATTTGAATTTTAGAAAATGAGTAAGAGAGGAGAGTAATAAGCAAATTAACGTCATCTTTCCCTTAGCTCTAGAGAATTTAAGAATAATATGATCGATTGACGTGACCTAAACACAATTTTCACTAAATCCTTTTTTGTGATGTAACCCATAAATATGGGACAAACCTATATTTTTGACTATGTATTTTTAGGTTTTTTTCATATCATCACTTAAATATTTTATTATTTTAATTATATTTTTAAGTTAATTTAACCCTTATACTTAACATTTTATTAGTGTAGCAATCCAAATTATTCGTTATTTTAA
Source organism: Diospyros lotus (assembly GCF_014633365.1). Classification (NCBI taxonomy): domain Eukaryota; kingdom Viridiplantae; phylum Streptophyta; class Magnoliopsida; order Ericales; family Ebenaceae; genus Diospyros; species Diospyros lotus. The sequence continues at coordinate 35,279,210 of NC_068344.1, forward strand.
TTATATCCTAAATTTTTATTTTTAAATTAATTTAACTCATATACTTTGACATAAATAAAGTGTGACATATATTTTGTTATCTCACTTCACTTTTTTTTTACACATAAAAGTATATGAATTAAATTGATTCAAAAATATAGATCCATGTGTGTAATCGAAACAACAAAAAATTTGAGTTGCCACAAAAGAGTTAAATTGACTCAAAAATCAAGTTTAGAGGTATAATTAAAATAGTAAAAAGTTCATATAAATACAAAAAAAATATAAAAATAAAAATAAAAATTTGAACTTAAATATAATCTTAGGTAATATATGACCACACTTTTCAAATCACTCTAGAACTCATACTCCATCAGCTAGAGAAAAAGATTTAGTGACGCACTAATTTATTAAAAAAAAACACGTGTTAGCCTTTAGCCAAATTAACCCTCCGTCACTAAATTAACCCAATTGTGAGATGGATCGATAACTTTTTGTTTGATTAGAGTTTAATTTTTTTAATGAAAAATAATTATAAATATTTAAATATTAAATAATTTATTTTCTATGCACTTAAAAAATGAAAATGAATTTTTGTTAATAAAAAATAAAGTTATGGTGATGTTGAAGCCATTATATATATATAGACGGCCACGTCATACGCAAATCACAATGTTGGTGGCGACGTGCCTGCTAGGCGGGCAATGTCAAATTAATTTTAAAACTCTTATACAAAACCACTATTTCTTGATTGAATTCTCCACCCACCATACCATTGTATTGTACTCTTGTGTTGTGGTATATATAAAAACAATACGAAAAATGTTATATTCACCAACTATCATGGGTAACTTATTATTAATTTTAAATAAAATTATTATGAATTTTATCACTTTATGAGATTTATTTATCAAATTGTTTTATGAACATAGTATTTTTGAAATAATATTGATAAAAAGTTAATGTCAAAGATAATGATTAAGTAGTGATAAATATATTTTGTTCTTTACATAAGATTTATTTATTATATTTTATTTTCATCATTCAAACAATTCTATTAATTAATTAAATCGTTTAGAATAAAATACATTTATCATCAACCAACCAAATTATTTAATTATTCAAATAAAATACAATAAATACACATTCTCCGAGAGAAAGAAAATAAGACACCATATGATCTTCCGTTGCTTCAATCAATAGAGTTTAATGTCCAACTAGTTCACAATTTGGAGATATTAAAAAATTATGAGACTATGATTAATCATCTCAGGTTATTTATCAAAAAAGATAAAGAGTTAACTGGCCAATCTACAACCAGTTGGACTTTAAATCTTATGGTCAAGCTGGCTTGCTTTCCTTAATACATGAAGGAAAGCTATGTAGACATTTTGGGGGAATGCTTTTCCGACAATCATTACAACCTTACTTTTGAACGTGACTGATAAACAAATTCATAGCATGGGTGCTTAAAAATTTCCTAACACTGTCAATCCTCTCCTAGGTGTTACTTGGAGACATGGGAACCGGAAAAACAAGTTTGGTTTTGAGATTTGTAAGAAGCCAGTTCTATGACAATCAGGTTTGCTTGAATTTTATCTTTAATCTGTTCATCATTATCGTGTTTGTCAACAAAAAAAAAAATTATTTGGTTTGGGAAAAAAGAAAAAGAAAATCATGGGCTGGATATCCTGACCATAATAAGGAAGTTGTATTCCATGCAATCAATCATACATCCCAAATTATATGTGTGCTTGTGTGAATTTATATAGAGCTTTAGTTAACTTTGTGTCTCTGTGCATGCGGATTTTGCTTGTTTCTGCTCCAGCAGCTTGAGGTCGTCCTTCCTTTTTTTTTCCCCTGGTCCTTTCTTCTTTGTCACAATTCAATTATTATTTATTTCTTAAAGTTTAAAACCTCTCTTTTTAGGGCATAAGATATTATACAGTGTTGGGAGTTCTTAGTACATCTAATAATATCTGCCCCTTTTCCCCTCACTCCAAAAGGTCATGCCACCCTAAATAGATCTTATTTTCTTTTTTGATGTCATAATGAAAAAAAATTACATTTGGTGTGTCATCTTTGTTGTTTATATGTTACCATGGAAAAAGTTCAAACTTATGATGTTTTCGCTTCAGGATTCATTTGAACGAGACAAGAAATGGGTTTGAGAACTACAAAAACAAGGTGAATTATTTATTTCTGTAATATCTATGTCGCGATTGTCTTTTGATCTCATATATCATGAGGGCAAAGCTTGTATTGTTTGGATCAAAGCTATTCCCCTCAAATATTCTCGTTGTTACTCTTCTGAATGTTTCCATCTCTTTTCTAGTGAATTTGAGCTCTTAATAAGGTTTATAGCACTTGGGTGTAGCTTCACATGTTTTTATCTATGTTTTCTAAGGTCATTTTACCCCAATTTTTGAATCAATGGGGGAGGGTCTTACAAAATGAGAGGGGTACATTTTGTAATTTGCTAAACCTCAAGAGTGGTCAGTGTAATTGACTCAAAAATATATCACAAATTTGCTAAGTTCATAAGAATTCTCAGTTCTAATTCTTATGATTTTGGAAGAATGATAAAGATTAGACGCTTTATAGAAGTAGTTCATACTCAATTTTCTTTTATTGAATTAGAATAAACGGTTCCATTGTTAATCCATATTCTGTTTCTCTTATTTTATTAGTTAATTCTTACCATGTCGGCTGTTAATATCGCACTGAACCTTTAGAAGCATGCCTTGATTGAGGTCACTATGTCAAAATTGAAGATACAAATTCAATCACCACTTAACGGTCCAAATTTATGTTTAAATTTGTGTTTTAAACTTTTAAATGTGGTGTTGTGGTGAAATACATGTGCTTTAAACTTATGCATTGTACTACCTTGTCCGGATGTTTTCAACCAAATAATTGTTTAACACAAGTTAGAAATTCCTCTTGAAGAAATGATATTATTCATGAACGAATATAATAACTTATTCATAAATGAACGAGCTTGATAACTTATTTATGAACTAACTTGATAGCTTATTCATGAATGAAATTGATAATTTCTTGTCAAATTGGACTCATTTTGCTTAAATGAGCCAAAGCCAAACATGAAAATTTATTCACAAGTCAAATTCGAACACCCTTAATAGAGCTCAACTTAAAAATGAGGTCAATAGCTCTAAATAGCGGGGGAATTTTTTTTATCCTCCTCCAAGGACCAATTTGTTCTGCCGCCAAATGGGATCGAGTATCGATAAACAGTGTTCTTTGTTTTCTTTGAAGTATAGTTCCAATCTTTGTGGCTTTCTTGCTAGGGCTCTTCAATGCGGTTCTTGTGATTTCTAGGTTGTACTTCCATTCTTCTTCTGGACAATTAAGTGTCGTTGTTGCCGGAGAATCAAACATAGTACACATGGCTTGCCCGAAAACTTGTTGATATAGCTGGTAATCTAATAGTTAAAGAAGGCTCTCGCTTGTTTAAAGTTGAAAGATTCTTTGGATTGAAAACAAGATTAGGTTTATTCAATCTTACTTAGATGATGTTGATGCGACACAATCAGCAAGCAGTGGATTGCCCTATTCCAAGAGTATTTGGGATCTTGCCAAACACCCTCTAAATGAGCTCTTGCAAGATATAGCAAGACAAATTGGCTTGACAGAGGACTGCAAGCGCAATTCCATGGGTAACTTACTCCAATTTTGAAGCCAAAAAAGGTATGTGATAGTTACTTGATGATATTTGGCAGATTGAACCAATTGAATGCTTTAAAAAATGCCATTCTTGTTAATTCCATGAACGGAAGTATAATCATCATCATCACTTCTAGGGACAAATACATACATAGGTGTACAAATTCATGGGCAAAATTTTCTACATGAGTAACAACCCTTAGACCAAGAAAATAGTAGAAAACTCTTCTTCAAAATGGTTATGGTTGCCCCCACACAATGACAAGGGTAGCAATCTTTCACAATTGGAAAATGTTGTTGTCAAAATACAACAATGAACTTGTAACTCGGGAAATGTGATCTTGACGTCCGCATGCAAGGATAATCAAGAGACCAAAATGATCAGGTGGCATTAAGAGATGATAACTTGTTGATACTAGTGAGCGGTTTCTTGCCGGTGAACGGGAGGCCTTAAGTGATTGAGTGATTGAGAGGCCTAAAATAACCGAGAGACCTACCAAAACGAACAAACGATGAGAGACGCGAGAAGTTGTTCCTGCGCAAACCTAGATTACACAAAAACGAAAACGATAACATTTTCGATATGAAACGGAAATGCGAAAACAACATTTTACTAAAAAGTTAGGAAACGAAAATGTAGGATAAATTGTAATTTTAAAAAATATAAGTGCATATATGAAATTAATTTATAATTTATCTGATATAAATAGTTTTAAGTTGTAAACCCTAAATTAGAATTGTAGATCAAAGTTGCTGAAGGTTTGGACTTTGGAGCTGTAACGACCCATTGGTGGGTTTAAGAGTTATTAATATTTTATTTGTGAGCAGTGAGAATTTTGTCCTGTGAGAAATATTTTATGTAGTAAATGAATATAAATAAATTATGTGTTAAATTAATGGGTTTGGGTTGCTCATTTGGGCCTGAGCCATGTAGTAGTGTGTTGTGTATTTAGTTGATGGGTTGAGCTTGAGCCCATTGGTAAAAATTGTGTTTTAAATTAAAATAAAATGATATAAATGGGCTTTGCTCATATGTGATGTGTTTAGATTAATGGATTAGGCTTTGAAATTTGGGTTGAGCCCAAGAGGAGATTTTGTATATTTTAATTGTTGTAATGTTGTGAAGCTGATTAAGGCTTATGATGGAAATGGGCCATTATATTTAATTGGCCAAGGATTTGGGCTTGGCCCCATGTGTTTATATGAGTAGAATGAAATAAATGGAAAAGGAAATGAAAATAACAAAAGACAAAAGTGGCCATGCTTTTGTGAATAAAGGTGAGAGTAAATGGGAAAATTCATAATTGGAAAGATTAAAGAATAGAGAAAAGAAATGGTAAATGAACCTAAATGACCATAAAGGGCATGAGATATTTTGTGTTGTGCGTGTGTATGAGTGTATTTTGGTAATTTTCGAGGAGAGAGTGGTTGGCAGCCCACTCCCCTATCTTTCTCTCCATACTTTCATGCTTCTTCTCCTTCTCCTTCTCCCGGTGGTTCCTTCTTCATTTTTCATCTCCTTCCTCATTCTTCTTCTATTCTCATTTTTCCTCTTCTTTTTCTCTTTCCATTTATCTCCTTGTTTTGAGCTTCAAGAAGTGGGGAGGTTGGCTTCATCGGAAGGCTTTTCTTTTCTTCGGTTTTCTTCAAAAGGCAAGTTCTCATTGCACTTTTATTTATATATTGTGCAAGTTTCATTTATTTCCTTGTTCTCTTCTAAAGAAACCTCTTTCGGTTGCAAAGTGATGCATATTTATATATATTCATGGTTAGTCTTTTCTTGTGGTGGTAAAAATCACCTTTGCCAATGGTTGCTAAGTCTTTCATATTTTTCTCAAGTTGTGGGTCCCTTCTTGAGTCATTGTGGTGTCCCGTTGATAGTTTCGTTGGGGCTTGCTCACCCCATATTTTTCTTTCATGGAATGACATTGTGGGTTAGGAAGCTAGAAAGAGAGTTTTTGGGTGTTTAGTGTCTATTTTGTGTGTTTTCGGTGGGTTTTTGGCTATTTTTTTTCATTCTCGATCAAGTCGACTCGTCCAGGAGGTCAAGTCAACTCGTGTAATACCCCATGTTCGTATGAGGTTGCCACGTAATTTCGATAAGTTTAGAATACCAAAAAATTGGTTTGATAGCAGTTATAAGTACCGGATCGGCTGCAGGGAATGTCTCGGCGTGAAATTGTCTAAGAAAAATTATATGGCCTTGATTAGCGTTTCGAGAAAAAATTTATGGTATTGAAAGAAATCGGATCGGGAATAGTTTTCGATATAGCTAAAATACAACTACCATTTAGGTTACAAAACTGAATCGTCATAGGAGATTCCCAAAAAATCAACGGAACCCTAGGGGGGCTCTGGTTTTGTGTAATGAGCAACCCTTCAGTAGTTTCGAGATGAAACAATAGCCCGGTAATGACACTGGGGCGAAATCGTCATTATTGAGTAATTTTAAAGTTATTAATTTTACATTTTCAATATTGTAATGTAATTTAATTTGGTGTTTGAGAGTATAACTGCTATTAGGGAATTGCCCAAGTGATATTATGAGAAAATTAGAGTTTAAAGATATAATATATGATTTAATATATATAATTATATATGTATATATATTTGTGTGTGTGCGCGTATCAGTGCGTGTGTATGGCCATGCCCTGCACATCGCATGCTCTGCAACCAGCTACGCCTTTGCAAGATTTTTGAGTGTTTCTCACGCCAAGAGGGTTCTTCACGCATTGAGGGATGGCTTGAGGCATGGCGTGAGGCAATGGAATTGCTTATAAATAGAGAGAAATGGAAGCAAGCAAATGGCAAGGGAGAAGCTGGCCGAGAGATGCGGAGAGAGGGGGGTTCGAGCTTGGGCTGGGAAATCCGAGAGAGGCAAGGGTAAGAGAGAGAGAGAGAGAGAGAGCTGGAAGGGAGGTAGGCCGCAGCAAGCAGCGTCCATGGCCGCAAGCCGCGGCCATGGCAGCGAGAACTCGAGGCGGCCAGCACCAGCCGTGGTGATGGCCGTAGGAGAGGCAACATCCAACAAAGTCGGCGGCGTCGTTGGAGGCCCGGGAGGCTGCCGGGGGAGGCAGGTGTGGCCATGGCCATGGTCGCAACCTGTTGCAGCGATGAACAACCAGCTGCAGCCGCAGCCGCTTGCGGCTGCTAGCAGCGGTGCGGCTATCGCTGTGGTGTCCGGGGAGGCCGGCAGTAGGTGGCAAGAGCGACGGGGTAAGCAGTTGGTGCGCTGGCAGCGGTGGGCGGAGGTTGGTGCGTACTGGAGTTGTAGGCGCGGGAAGAAGAAGAAGAAAAGAGGAAGAAGGAAGGAAGAAAAATAAGAAAAAGAAAAAAAGAAAAGAAAAGAAAAGAAAAGGAAGAAAAGAAAAGAAATGGAGAAAATTTTTGGGAAAAATCCCAAAAAATAGGATTTGGGTATTTATTAATATTCTGGAGATTTTGGGCAAAAAAATGGTTCGGGCACACGTTTTGAGAATATGACACGCATATTGAGGAAGATGGAGAGGCTAAGTTAAGGTAAGTAAAATTCTCTAGAAAATTTCAGAAATTCAAGAATATTATTTTATAAATTTTCATAGTGAAATATTTGAGAAATATTTAGTTGGATGTATTGAGGAAAAAATAGGAAGAAATAGAGAAAAAAATAAAGAAAATATAATAAATTATGAAAAAATAGGTTTTAATAATTATTTAATCAAATATCGTGATTAGGATGCTTTGAGGATTAAATTGAAGTAACTTGTGCGAATTTTGAGGTTGGCACGCAAATTGAGGCGATACACGCATTTTGATGTAGGGTACGGATATCGAGGTAGCCCAATAAACTTGAAAAGGTAAGTGATACTTCCCAACTGAATTTAGCTTTATGAAAAATGCTTGATTTGTGGGTGATTTATGTTTCAAACCCCGATCCTCGGGGATACTTTTATCATATTGGCATGCTCTGATATGTATCTATCACGTAGACAGTATGCATGACATGACCATGAAATACATAAATACACGTTGATATCATTGATCACGCGTATTGTGGCCATAAGGAATACGAACTGGCACCGCTACTTTACCAAGGGTGCACCCATACACCCCGGTTTGGAAAGAGGTGGCCGTAAAAATGGTGATTAGCATGAATGGTGCAGTTGACCCTTACGATGAGTAAGACATTGCATTCATGCACAAAATATGTTTTCTATACCCTTACTTAGATAATTCATCATCGAACTTGAACTTTGCCTCTGGAATATTTAAACTTTCCAGATAGAGATTATAGTAGATACGAGAATGAATGAGGCATAAAATGGCACTTAACAGAATACATGAGGAATGAAATATATGTTATGTAGTCCATGTATTTAAATTTTGTTATTTTGAATTCTGGACGTTTTGAAAGCATGAGGATGTATAACCCTATTAAGGTTAATGTTAGTTGAGAACTTATGTTTTGTATTAAGTTATGTTGATGAGCCATGATTTAATTATCAATGTTAAGATATAAAGTTCAATCCTTGCTTCCGCATACGATGTGTGTATTTCTCTTTCGACAAAAATGAATGGGAATTCTGAGACGGATTCGAGGTATGATGTGGTTTAGAATTAGTTTGAAAGAAAAAAATTTATTGTCCCAGAATTGTTCCAAGTTGACTTGGTTTTGGGCAAGTCGACTCGACTTAAGTCGACTCAAATTTTTGTTGAGTCGACTCAGCCGCGACTTGACTACACTGCGTCTGCTTCGCTGTTTCGGCCATAACTTTTGATGTAGAACTCGAAATTGCGATTTGTTTGAAGTGTCATAAACTAGACTTCGAGGGATTTGATTTGATATATAATGTTATATATTTTGAATTTTACTTGAGTTGGATAAGACTTTCCCAATCCAAGTCAAGCATGATTGTTAAGATAAGTTGTTATTTAATGGATAAGCATTTGCTTTTCGTAATGGAACTCCATAAAATTGGGAGTGAGTTCTGCATTACCAGGGATTTGGTTTATCTTAGATAAGGTAGGTGAGTCCCGCCTCTGTTTATTTAGTAGCTTTTTTGTTATGCAAGCTGAATAATTTAGCCAGCGAGCTGACATCATCGTTGGGAGCTCGCTTGGTTCCTCGGTCTGAGCTCGGATCTCGGCGACGTGCGACCTTGTTTTAACAACCTCGGCCTTGGGTCGGTTGGGCAAGCTTGTTGGGTTGAATCCAACCCATAAGAAAGATGGTCCGAAAAATACCCATAACATGAGAGATTTTAATAATGGGTCAAAGTATTGACCGACGCTAAAATGGGTTTTAATGTTATCCGATTGCTAGCGGATAGTGGACCTAAAAAGTAATGAGGGGGAATTGAGACATAGGTGCCGGTGATACGGGATCTTCAGTCTAGCACGAAAAAAGGTGATCGGAATGGTATTAGACTACATACTCAGTATCAACAAACTAGGACCACCACGGTGTGAGGTGAATTCAGTCTTGCTACATAAATAGTTTCTAGACTCAACCTTATATTGAATTATGGGCATTCATTTATTATATTCATGTGATGAATATATATATTTCTTAAATATTTAACTTATGTTTAATATGTGTTTGTAACTTTCATTGTATATATCTTATGCACGTAAAATTTTTCATTTTATTCGCCCCACCATTCTTGTATTTTGCCAATTTTGATAAAAAAAAATAATACAAATTATAAGAAATTTGAGTAGAATTTATTATGCGATGTCGCCTTTATGTCGAAATTCAGGGCCCACATCTTGATGGCATTGGCATATGCCATTGGCAGCTGTCGGCGTTGCTAAAGCAAAGATTGACTTGATAAAAATGAAGTCTTGGTCTTCTGGTTCATGAGTTTCTGACATTATTGATTTTTGTCTTTTGGTTTGATTGGCAGAGGGTCCCGTATGCTTCCCATTTTTTGGTTTGATTGGCATTTTTATGCTCATTATTTTGATATTTTGCTCCATTTATGTGCAATGATTTGTGCTTAGATTTTCTTACTATCTCATTGAACATTGCATTTGAATTTAAACCTGCTACCTGATGTTGTAATTGCCTACCTCTATCTGCAACATCTTTGGATTTGGAATTTTGTGTATGTTTTGGTTTCTTCCTTGTATGTAACAAGAATTTATGTTATTCAATTTCATGTCTTTGTGGTAAAAATTAAAATATTTGATAAATAATGTAAAATCCTGGTTTATGTAGTTATTAAAGTCTAAAATTGCTTCAATGTTTTACGCAAGCCTTGCTATAGAGGAAGAGGATATATTTGTTTTAGATGGTGCAAAAACTGATATATCTCGCCTTCAGGTTTGGTTTATCCTCCCTTATGTTTGTCCTATTTTCTAGTTTAAGCATATACTTCTACTCTTATGTTAGATTCAATCTATACTTGATTACAGTGAACTGCAAAGTAGGCCTCAAATTTCTTCGTTAATTGTTTAGTTTGGCACACGAGCAGATCTAAGAGGACAGGCACGGGCTCTAGCCCGTGTCAGTCTCAGCCCTCCCAACAAATTTATCTTAAAATTTGGATCATTTAAGAGGGGAGGGGTCTATAATAAATGATGAATCTGAGACCAGTCCTCCCCAGATTCATCTTTAAATCCGCCTCTGATTTGGCAGGTCATTTTTGGCTCCATTACAATGGCAAATCAAGACCCTTCATATCCGGTAGATAGTGCACGCTTGCTTTTACTGAAAAGGAAAAATCGGTGTGTTAATTTTTTCTGCCCCCACCTTATGACAATAACCTTTACATATCCTCAATCGTTAGTCATTCCCCTTTATGGGTCCCATTTTGCTTATCATTTTTTACTTTCCTTTATGTACAATGCAATATTTTACTCATTGCTTTTATCTCTATTTGTATCCCAATTTGCAGATTTACTATTTTCACTTTGTACAATGCATATTTTACTTTTTTTTCTATAGCCATCTATCATTTGGCATGGATGATGTCATAAATGCTATTTTTGTCAACAAAAGACATTAATATATCTTTTAGAAAGACTAGAGAGGTATTTTCAGCTACCTAGTTGATTAACTCCAAAAATAATATAATTGATTAACTAAAATAATATACTATTATAATTGTGACTCAAAATTCATAATTCTACAAATAAACTCTTAATTAATCATAATTAAGATATTAAATTTGATTTTAACTGAAATTTATCTCATTTGGAGGAATATGTTCATTAATCATCTTTTGATCATGAAATTATTTTTTGTATATAAATAGATATCTAATATTTTAGAATTAATTGCACCAATATCACTTTTATTGTAATAATATTTATTTAGTAATATATTTTTCTTATAATTTTTTTAATTTGAGTTTTTTTTCGTAAAATTTTGTATTTATATGTGTAATTAATGATTTGATTATGATTTATGTTCAATCTAATTTAGTAACAAACTGATAACAAAGCTGTTAAATTAAATCATCAATATTTGACAAATCTCAGTTGTTGGGTGGAGAAGAGTGCCTAAACTGATCATAATATCTATCTGGCTGTGACTTTGATCAACATATAGATCATATTGGCGTCAGAAATGATTTTATGAAACTGCCGCAGATGCAACCCAAACACCACAACTGACGCAGATACATTTGAGTGATGAATGAAGGTAGCGAGGCCTGATCTACGTACTAGTACTCGTAATCGCTATCCATCACAACTGGAAAAGGCAAACACCGCCTTGGCAGCTGCTTAGTTTACCTTCCTTACCTCCTCCCTCTCTCTAGCCTCGCTTGAGTATACAATATTAGTAAGTAGCCACAACGTTTGACAAATCTCCCCCCTAAGCACAATAACCCTATCACGTTGATTGTACAGTTCTCTTGATTTTTCTTCCATCTTTTGTTGCCTCTCTTCCAAGTTTGTCAATCCATGCTATTACGGGCCTCTTGCCTATACAATAGCCTTACTACTGAACTTGTGAGGAAATCATTTATATAAATTCTGTCTGATCGGACAAGGTGCTGAGAAGATGATGCAGGAGCTTGAGAAGATAATTGATGGCATTTGCCACTAGCAGCTTTCGGCATTGCTAAAGCGAAGATTGCGTGTGATGCCGGTGTGAAAAAATATATCAAAATAAATTTTTAAAAAATTAAATTTTAATGGTCGAAATTTAATTTTTATGAAAATGCAAAAATAATAATGTTTTGTTAAAAAAAACTCAAATAAGTTACTAAAATTTATATTAAGAAAAATTTCATTATAAACTCTAAATTTTAGACATATTTATAGTGTTTGACTAATTTAAATCTATTTAATATTTATAAATAAAATATAACTAGAATCCTAATAAAAATAAATCCTAATTAAAATTCAACTAGAATATTAAAAATAAAACCCTAATCAAATATGAAATAGAATTCTAAAATATATGAAGTATTAAAATACTGTTTGCTACTGTTCCGACGCTACTGTTTTGGTTTGGTTGAGTTAGCCTTGTGTCGAGTCTTGATTGATGACTGCATCATTCATCCCCACTTGAGAAAAAATTCGATCTTGAATTTTGATCCGGGTAGGACAAATCCACGTCTGACAAGTACAAAGAGAGATTAGCCACATTGAATGTTTGGAAATACCCATATGATTAGGCAAATCTACGACATAAGCATCATCATTGATCTTCTTTTTAATTTTGTAAGGACCGTACTTTTATGACTTGAGCTTATTCTACTTTCCCGCTGGAATCCTTCATTTTTCAAAAATATCATGACTTCATCTCCAACCTCAAATACCTTGTGCTTCCTATTCTTGTCAGTTGTCGCCTTGTACTTCTTATTTGTGCAACTTTTGTTTGGCATCTTCCTGAACCACTTGAACTTTTCTGCTAAGGGAACATGAGCAAAGACATTCATCCTCTTCTTAGCCCTATCTTCGTTAGCATGGGTCCAACCATCGTTATGCTTGTTTCCCTCTGCCTCTACTGTTTTATTACTGTTAGATTGAGGACGTTGAACATTTCATCTTGAGTGTTTCTCTAATATGGTAGATCATATCACATGTCTTTCTCCTCTCATCTGTTTTCTTGATTTTGACTTCTCAATAGTTTCCAAATTCATCCATAGATTTTTCTTGCCTGGAGAAGCATTCTTTTGCAACTGTTTTGAATAGAGGCTTATTCCATGACTACCAACAGTCTCTCCATCATTTAAAATATTGATGCTTGTATCCTCCTTTGGTCTAAGCACTTGATCAGCTATATAGTGACAGTTGCTACAACATTCTTAGTTTCGAAATTTAATTTCAGATTAATACCAAAAGTAGTTGCACTGCTCGAGTTAACTAGAATGAGAGATCCAACACCTATATCCACAAAGAGACCCATGTGACCATCTTGTTTTTGCAATCGTAAAGGTGAATATGTTCTTATTGCCTTCGATTCAACCATACTAGAGCCTGAATAAACTGTAGGGAGATCTGCTACCATGGCCTCCATCTCCTTTACAATTGCAAGCTGAGATCAGAAGAAACATCACCATTCTTTGATTGCGAAATAATGCCTGAGCCCTTAGGACTAGAATACCCCAAAATAATGCCTGAGCCCTCAGGACTAGAATACCCCAGTATGAGTCAACAACCTTGGAGTTTTCATCATGTTAGCAACATAAACTAAATCTAAGTTTGCAAATGTTGAGGTTGGTGGGATAACATAATGTTTGAGATCAAGTTCCAAACTCACCAAAAAGTCATTCTTTGGTTTATACTCATCGTTTCCCCAATGATTGTGTTGTTGCACATTCCTTTTAACCCATTTACCATTAGGGTTGGCTATCATACAACCAAGATCATCCTCATAGTCGCTATCACCCATCATTGGTCTTCTAGGACTAACGAGGACATGATTAATGATTGGTCTTTCCGGTTTAACGTAGCTGACTTGATTCACACCATTAGTTTGGTTCCGATTATCTTTAACTCTTTGTAAAATGCCCAATTGGTTGTGGATTCACTCCAATTGTTGCTGCATTGTACGAGTTATTTCTCGTTGTTCTTCAATTGCTCTCCAAACTGCGAGCAACTCTCAATCACCGTCATGAGGTTAGTTGCTACCGCTACTTTCAAGTTTGGCCATCTAATTGGTTGATGAATCGCTCTGATACTACCTGACGCAGTGTGTAACGTGGGTGTGAAAAAAACATACCAAAATAAATTATTGAAAGAACAAACTTCAATGGTTGAATCTTGGGTTTCAAGAAAACGCAAAAACAAGACTGTTTTACTAAGAAAACCCAAATAGATTGCTGAAATATGTATTGAGAAAAACTTTATTATAAACTCTCTATTCTAGGCATATTTATAGTGTTTGACTAATTCAAATCCATTTAATATTTATAAATAAAATTTAACTAGAATCCTAATAGAAATAAATCCTAAGTAAAAGTCAATTAGAATCCGAATAGAAATAAATTCTAAATAAAATTCAACTAGAATTCTAAAAATAAAACCCTAATCAAATATAAAATAAAATCCTAAATCAAGTAAAAACAAGAAATATAATCCTAAATCAAGTAGGCTATCATCCATCATTGGTCTTCTAGGATTAACGAGGACAGGATTAATGGTTGGTCTTCCCGGTTTAACATAGCCGGCTTGATTCACGCCATTAGTCCAGTTCCGATTATCTTTAACTCTTTGTAAAATGCCCAATCGGTTGCTGATTCGCTCCAATTGTTGCTGCATTATACGAGTTATTTATCGTTGTTCTTCGATTGCTCTCCAAATCGCAGGCAGCTCTCGATCACTGTCATGAGACTAGTTGCTACCATTACTTTCAAGATTGACCATCTAATTGGTTGATGAATCGCTCTGATACCACCTGACGTAGTGTGTGATGTGGGTGTGAAAAAAATATACTAAAATAAACTCTTGAAAGAACAAACTTCAATGGTCGAAACTTGGGTTTCAAGAAGATGCAAAAACAAGACTGTATTACTAAAAAAATCCAAATAGATTGTTGAAATTTGTATTGAGAAAAACTTTATTATAAACTCTAGATTTTAGGTATATTTATAGTGTTTGGCTAATTCAAATTCATTTAATATTTATAAATAAAATTTAATTAGAATCCTAATAGAAATAAATTCTAAGTAAAAGTCAACTAGAATCCGAATAGAAATAAATCCTAAGTAAAATTCAACTAGCATTCTAAAATTAAAATTGTAACACCCCGCTTTCTCGGGCAAGTCATAAACTAGGATAATTTTGGAACAATAATTTTTTTCTTTCGATACTAATTCTAAATCACATCATTCTTTGCATTCATCCCAGAATTTCCAATCATTTTATCTCAAGAGAGAGAATCATCATATACATCAAATGCGGAAGCTAGAATCAAACCTGACATCTTACCTTAATATTAAATCATAAATAAACTCTTACATTCTCCTTAACCATAAATAGGTTATACATGACTGGTTCTCCAACTTAATTCCCAATACAAGGTTATTCATCAATGACTTAAAACATCACATAAGTTCTCAACTAACATTAACACATAACATAAGTCCTTGACTAACATTAATCCTAAATTAGGTTATACATCATCGTTCCTCAAATATCAATCATAACTCATATCTTATATCATGGACTTTCAAAACATTCAGATTTCAAAGTAGCAGAACTTAAACACATGGGTTACATTATATACATTCATCTCATTGTTCATTCATCATACACTTTACTAAGTGTCATTTCATATCTCATTCTTCCTCATTCCTGCTATAATCTTCATCTGGAACGTTTGAATATTCCAGGGGCAAAACCCAAGTTAAATGATGAATCATCTAAGTAAGGGTACAAAATCATTTTCGTGCATATATGCAAAATGTAAAATGTCATCATTCATAATTTCCTTTCATGAATCGACCGTACCTTATACTACCCCCCATTACTATAGCTTCCTATCCATGCTGAGGTCAATGGGTGCAGTGATGCCAGCCTGAACTTATATGCAATGTATGATCAATAACATCATTGTTAATATCTGCACATTTCATCATCAATACATGTAAATGCAATATACATGATGTATAACATATCAAGTCATGGTAAAATTATTACACCAAATTAGGTTTTGGGTTGAACCACTTTCAAATCAAGTTTTTTCATAAAACTAAATCCAGTTTGAGAAGTACTACTTACAAACAAAGCCTTTTCATAAACAAAATCCAGTTGAGAAATACCACTTACCTCATTCGCATCTCATAACATCTTGATTCGCGTGCCAAACTTCTAACGTACTCAATTTGGATCCTCAACACACCCTGACCATTATATTCATTCAAGAATCAATTTTTTATTTCTCATAATTTCCTCATAACTTTTCTCTATTTCTTTCTATTTTTCATCAATAAATCCGAACTAAATATTTTTCAAATATTTCTTCATAACCATTCATAAAATAATTTTCCTAATTTACTAAAATTTTTTAGAAAATTTTACTTATTATAACTTAGCCTCTCAAGCTGCCTCGATATGCATGTCCTGATCTCGAAACGCATGTTTGACCTCAATTATTGCATAGAACATCAATTTTGTGCGCCACCTTGATTTTTGTGCATTATCTCAATTTTCGTGCACTGCCTCAAAACCGAATAGTTTTTTGATGTCAAAATCTTTGAAATATTAATACATCTTTATTTTCTATTTCTCTAGAATTTTTGAGAGCTTCCTCATATTTTTCTCCTATTTTTCTTATTTTCTGCCTTTTCTTTTCTTATTTTTTTCTTTTTCTTTTTCTTTTCTCTTTCTACTATTCATCTTCTTCCTCCTTCCTTCCTCTGTTGGAAAATATTAGAAAGCCTGACGGGTTTACCGAAAGAGGGAAAAAAGACAATTTTGCCTCCACGCCCTGTTTTCTCCCTCCCCTCCCATGGATTGCAATCGCCCTGCTTCTCTTCTCTCCCCTCCCATGGCCGCTGCCCTAGCCTCGCTATTGCGCCTCCGTCGCCTCATTGCCCTCTCCTTCGTCACCTCGCTACCATCGCCGCCTCGCCTCGCTCGATCGTTGCTGCATCTTCAGCGACGATCGGCGAGGCGAGGCGACGGAGGTGCAGCGGCAAGGCAAGGCGAGGGTGGTGGCGAGGCTAGGCAACGTCCATGGGAGGGGAGAGGAGAGAAGTAGGGGCGAGGGTAGTGGCCCACTTTGCAAATTTGCAAAGTGGGTGGGGGCAATTTTGACTTTTTGCCCCCTTTTTGTAAATCTATTTGTGACCCTCTCTAGCTTTGTAGTGGAGCTCTTCTCTATTTCTTCTTCTTCATGTGAACCAGTGCCTACGCCGGCCACCTACAACGCACAACTGCTGCCTTCCAGCCTTACCGCAATCTATACGCACGCATGCAAGGCTATGGCCTGCATCACAGGCCACCGCGGCAATGCCAACCGTTTCCTGTGCGCACAACAACATCGCTGTTGTTCGTCCCCCGCCTCCAGGCGCCACCTCACGCCACCGTGCTACCTCAGCCGGCCTCCGCTATCGTTGCCCAGCTCCCCGCATTTCTTCTCGCCCAGCCACTGCTCGAGCTTGTTGCTCATAGGTGCCGCATCTGCCATGGTAGCTTGTGGCTATGGTCCCGAGCGATGCCATCTCTGCCTACTTTCCCCCTTTCGATCTATCACACCCGGCTCTGCTCCCTGATCTCTCGCGATCTCTCTCTTTGACTCACGCCCAGCCAAAGCTCTCTCATTGCTCTCACTCTCTCGGCCATTCTGATTGTTGCCATGGTCGAATTCGGCCACTCTCTCTCTCTCTCTCTCTCTCTCTCTCTCTCTCTATATATATATATATATATATATCGACGAATGCGGCTTGGGCACCACTCCATCTCTCGACAACTCTCTTCCCAACATTCCAATGGCTCCAAAGCTTGCTCCCCATGCCTTCCAACATGCTGCAACATGCCTCCACCATGCGCAGAGACAACCACCTCGAATCCCTCCACGTGCATGCACATATATAATACATATATATATTATACTAATAAAATTATAAAAAATAAATATTTAATCCCCATAATTATTCTATATTACACTTGGGAGTTTCTCTAATTGCAAATAGCTCCCCTATTGCTCAAATTAATTTGCATAACGATGCTTAAATCCAAAATTAATAACTTCGATAATTACTCGTTAAAACCGATTTCACCCTAATAACCTCATCGGGCCCTTGATTCATCCTACAACCACCAAATGGTTGATCCTTACGAAAAACTGAAGCCCTTTCAGGAGTCCATTGACTTCCCAGAAGTCCCCTATGACAATTCGGTATTTCAGCCTCAATCACAGCTACATTCTAGCTGTACCGAAAATTGTCTCAATTCCAATTTCTTTTAATTCGATAAATCCTATCTTGGAACGCTTATCGAGATCATATCATTTTTCATAGTTAATTGTACTCTGGGGCATTCGCTACAGTCGATTAGGAGATTTATTTTGCTATCAAGCCAATTTTTTGGAATTCTAATCTCACTTAAATTACGTGGCAACTTGATGTCAAAATAGGGTCTGTCGACATTCGATTTTAGCCGACCGTGATTCGTTTTGGGATGTGGTGAGTAAGTTTGAAAATGCCAAGAATAAGAAAACAAAACTCCCAGATATGAGTGGACATAAGCAATTTTCACGTGGTTCGGGCAGAACGATGCCTACTCCACTATCGCACTCTGATTATTCTTTCAGAATGACGATATCTGATTATTCTCCCTGCCCCCCTTATGATGTCTCTGACTTCTATTTATAATGAGAGGCCTTTACAATTTGGATAAAATATAGAAATATAAAGATGATATAATGGAGGACAAATAGTCCTTATTATCTGCATAAAACTGGGAGTGGGATCCTCATTTCGAGGAGTATGGTCTGTTTCAGATAAAGTAAGTGGGCCATGCTTCTGGCTGTTTAGCAACTTTGTCATCTATGCGAGTTGCGTGTTTTTAGGCCAGAGAGCTGACTGATCCAGCGAACTGGGGGTTTTATTGAGAGCTCGTTAGGTCGATTGCTAAGAGCTCGCTAGGAGCTTTACCGAAAGCTTGCAAGGAGCTCGCTTTATGAGTTTCGAATTTCGGTGGTGTATGAGCTTTCTTTTGACGAAGTTGCCTGGACTTTCTAGACTCCGGGCGATTGAGTCGGCCCATTGGACTGAGTTTGACCCATAAAGAGTGGTGCTGGAAATACATATAACAAGGTCAAAAACCCTAATCAAACATAAAATAGAATCTTAAATCAAGTAAAAACATGAAATATAATCTCCTAACACATATGAAATATTAAAATACTATTTGCTACTGTTTCAGTGCTACTATTTAGGC
Organism: Diospyros lotus; assembly: GCF_014633365.1. Classification (NCBI taxonomy): domain Eukaryota; kingdom Viridiplantae; phylum Streptophyta; class Magnoliopsida; order Ericales; family Ebenaceae; genus Diospyros; species Diospyros lotus. Next base: position 35,298,200 of record NC_068344.1, read on the forward strand.
GCTACTGTTTTGCTTTGATCGAGTCAATTTTGGGCTGAGTTTTGATTGATGACCGCATCAAAGACTGACTTGATAAAAGTGAAGTCACATGCTCGATTGCCCTTAGCATGTGACTTGTTTAGTTTTGGAGAATATTTGTCTTTTTTTTTAGTTCGATTTTTGAGTAAATCAAATGCGGTTGTAAATTTATATAGCGGACACGTGATCAGCTCCAATAAATAAGATATCTTTGTCTTTATTAAAAATTGATCTTCCATCACTCTAAAAAAAATATAAAAACTTTATCACTTGTGCCATGAGGTGGGCGACATGTTCCATTTTTGTTTTTTGGTTTGATTGAGAGAGATCACATTCTCTGTCGACGGTAGAGGGTTGCAGTGGTTATGGAGCGGAAGAAGCTAAAAAAGTATGCTGCCTTTTCTTTTTCTAAACTAATTTCCTCTTTTTTTCTTCACAAAGAAATTAAATTTTATAGTATATTTACATTACGTGCCCTTCCTCTATCTATATAAAAAAGGCTTTCTGATTCTGAGATAGCTGATCCAGTTGCTTGTTGTATCTTCACAATTCACTGCATATGCACTATATATAATGCTATATATAAAAGACTCTTGTCATATTTTCAGTGTGGACAAATACAATCCAGTTTTATTATTTTATTTTTCTTTTATTAATAGGAATGATTTTGTGTGGAGAGCTAGCAAGACAATTAACTGGACATGTATACATTACAGGCTTTTAGCCAACAGTATACCATTCAAAAATATTTATGTTCTTGGAAATATCTATTTAACATACCAAAAGCTAAAAAGCCTTAATCAGAGGAAATATTCTGAATGTTCCTAAGCAAGCACGTCTGGGGCAATGCATTTTAATACACTTTAATGTTTATGAATTGGAAATTGTTTACAACCTAGTGGCAGGTTTTGAGCCCTTAAACACGTTGTGACATGCAATCTAGTGAATTTTTGCAATAGCGTGACAGACTTTTGTAGTCTAGTGGCGGGCAGCACCTGAACATAATTCTTTTATAATTGGTTGAATTGATTGATGGAATTTGTATGTTCATTATTTTGATATTTTGATTCATTTATGTGCAATGATTTGTGTTTAGATATTTTCTTACTATCTCATTGAACATTACATTTAAAATTAAACCTGCTACCTGATATTGTACTTGCCTACCTCTACCTGCAACATCTTTGGATTTGGAATTTTGTGTATGTTTTGGTTTGTTCCTTCCTTGTACATAACAAGAAGAATTTATATTGTTGCTCCAGTGATTAACAGGAAATAGTGGGTGGGTTGGGTTCTTAGGTTCAAATTTATTCTTTGCATAGTCATTATAGATCAGATTTAAATTTATCTTTCCTATCAAAATCGTAAGACCAAGTGATGGGAGCCTGGGCATCCCAAGAATTTATGTTATTCAATTTCATGTCTTTGTGGTAAAAATTAAAATATTTGATAAATAATGCAAAATGCTGGTTTATGCAGTTATTAAGATCTAAAATTGCTCCAACGTTTTACGCAAGCCTCGACATAGAGGAAGAGGATATATTTGTTTTAGATGGTGCAAAAATGATATTTCTAGCCGTGAGGTTTGGTTTATTCTCCCTTATATTTACCCTGTTTTTTAGTTTAAGCATATGCTTCTACTCTTATGTCAGATTCAATCTATGCTTGATTACATTATGTATGTGAACTGTAAAGTAGACAAAATTTCTTGGCTAATTGCTTAGCTTGACAGGTCCTTTTTGGCTCCATTGTTACAATGGAAGACCAAGACCCTTCATATATATCCAGTAGATAGGCTTAGCTTGACAGGTCCTTTTTGGCTCCATTGTTACAATGGCAGACCAAGACCCTTCATATATATTCAGTAGATGGTCTACACTTGCTTTTATCAGAAGAAAATGTTATTTGTATAAATAATTGAGGAAAAATTATTGAGAGTTAGACAAATTGAGAGATAGACTTACATAATAGAGGTTAAAGGACTAAAATATCTTCGCCAAATTTTACATTGCATTTTTTTCAATGTAATGTGAGTAAAGGTATTTTAATCTTTTAACCTCTATTCTGTAAACCTGTCTGTCAACTTATCTGATCTTGTAGAAGAACTCAATAATTGAGTTAGCGAGAGGATGATTAAAGGCACTAATGACAAAAATGCCCTCACCCAATTTGTAGATTCACCATCTTTGTCTTTGGCTGCCTCCTCTCTCCTCTGCCATAGCTGCTTTCAGTAAGCTCTGTCTTGGCTCACCTCATCACCATCTTTATCTCGCCTATCGCCAATGCTTCCTCTCGTCGCCCCACTGCAGTGCTTCGTGTGATCACCGCTACATCCTGGTGTTGTCTCGTCATTGTTGCATTTGGATAAAGCCCGAGTTTCTCTCATCCATAACATCTTGATAATCGATGATGAAGTTTGATTTAATTATCGAGCCTGTCATCCACTCAATACATCTAACACAGTCATTCCCTGAAAAGGAAAAATAGGAGTGTTAACTTTTTTAACCACCACCCTATTACAATTACCTTTATATGCCCTCGTTCATCAGTCATTTCCCTTTGTGTCCAAATTTGCTTATTATTTTTTACTTTCCTTTTTCTGCAATGCATATTTTACTTACTATTTATTAGTCTTAATCTCCTGTTTGCATCCGGCATTTCTTACCTTACCCCCCCCCCCCCCCATTAATTATAGAATCAAATTAATATTTTTGAAATCCATTTGTAATGTATATGTCATCAAACATCCATTAACATCATGCGTCAAGTTGAAAATATATATATATGTACCAGTGCAAGTGCAGTAGGTATCAATGATTAGCAGATGAGCTGAAAATAAAGTTAAAACTTCAACATATATAGTAAACCTTAAAATCTAAAATATCCACGAGAAATATATATATAAATTTCAATAATATATGCTGAATGGAAGCTTAATTTGCATAAGATGCCAAGATCCAAGAGTTAATTAGTTGGGTAAGCAACAGCGTATGCATGCATGAAGAGAGAAACCATGCATGGGACTCGTTTCAACAATTTTTTATTTTATTATTTTTATTTCATTAATTCCATCTCTATTGAAGAAAATGAAAACTGTGAATATTATTGCTTGATTTAATTTGTTGTAAGAAAAATAAAAATAAAATAAAAATTAATTTTTAATTTTCTGAATTTGAGTTCAACTTAATTAAAACCCCTTCGTCATCACTAGCTAACTTGCTTAATTTATTATATTATTAAATTAATTAATTTAATTCTTCATAATAATTGTAACGCCCTACTTTTCTGAGTATTAAATAATTTAAGAATTTTAAGAATATTTTTTTTTTCAATATAAATAATTTTCCGATAATCCCGCTTTACCTTACCAGCACACTAAACAAAAATCAATAAGTTAAGATAGGTAATCATCATAAATACAGAAGTTAAAATCGAAACCTGATATGATACAGAATCGTAATCCACTTTAATCATAAAATAAGAATTCGTACCATTACATCTTTAAATACTTAATTATATAGAGACTCATCATCAAAAAATAATAACTAAGTACCTCAAATGATACAATCTAAAAATACCTAAAAAATACATTAAACCATAATAATTATACATGATCATCATTATAATAATATATCCTGAATCCTCATAAGAAAACAAATACAGGGACAACTCGCTAAACTCATCGGCCACGCTATTGCGTGCCGTTACGTCTCAATCATATCCTTGCCATATCTGCAAGTCCTAACTAGAATGTTTGAATGTTCCAGGGGCATAACCAGATTAGAAGATGAATCTTCTAGTGAGGGTTTAGAAACATGATACATGAATACATGTTGCAATAACATAAACAATCATATGTCCTAGTGTAACTTCTCTGGTCTACCAGCCCGGCACAGAACCCTAAGCAGAATCCTGACCTGCTTTCAGAATAATCCTAACGTTGCTCTATCATTTGCCATTGAAAAATTACGGCTACACTATCGGGGCGACATCTGAATCCCATGCACGAGTATCAATATGCCAATAATATCGTGCTATGCAAAAATCACGATTTTCCATGCAATATGACAAAATGATCATAACTTCAACAAATATCATGCATAATGAAGCAAACATGTTATATATAGGTTCTCGGGACAAAACCACTTACCTTATCATAAAGTTCGAAATATCTTGAAAAATGTGAATAACTTCGATTTGCATGTCAACCTAAAAAATAACGCAAATCATTAAGATCCTTAGCCAAATCACTTCTTGACCAATAAAAATCAACAATCTAATTTTTCCAAGATTGTTTTTATTTTTTCTCTATTTTTCATATTCATAACTTCTTCCAAAATTTAAAATAAATATCTAATCAAGTAATTTATTGAATTTTTATTTATTAAAATTCCTAGAATAACATTTCTAACCTCCATAAATTTTCTTGGAATTTTTCGAAACCTCTTCCTATTTTTTTCTAATTAACTTTCCTTTCAAAAATTCAAAATAATTATTTTCTCAATAAATTTCTCAACTAAAAATTCACACAAGAAAACTATTCATTTTTTCTGTATTTATGAATATTTTTCCAAAATTGTATCCCTCTTATTTCTATTTTTACTCTATTTTTCTTTATTTTTAATATTTAAAAATATAAAACATTTCCTCCAATCATCTTCTCCGGTGCCGGCACACCAAAAAATTAAACTGACTATACCAGGAGATATCTCACCTTGAGTCAATCACTCTAGTCAAATTTGAGCTTGAAACAACACCTAGAAGACATCTCTTCGAGCAAATATCAATCCGTTTCTGATGAGTTTCGATTTTTCCGACAAACCTCCGATCATCTCTCAAATGAACTTCAAAATTTCTCAAATTTTTCAAAAATGATCCTCATCTCATAGGCAATGAAAGCTCTATGATTTGGTACCTCAATTTGTTCAAAAACAAGATCGATTTGAAGCTCAAATATTGCAAAACCGTCGGCCACCATATTCTCTATTTATAGCTAAATTCGGACCCCAAAACGATAGATCTCGAGCAACCCAAGGCCTCTAATGTCTCCCCTTATCATATATCCATCCAAAATCCACCGAAATAGCCCTCGAAGACTTTCAAACAGACTACGAAGGCTGGAAGATGTAAGTAGGAGATCCGTCAGTTTTGACGTGGAGAAAAACAGATAACAAAGGCTGGAAGAGGTCATTTCTTTTTATTCAAAACCATACTTATAGAGATTACATCCAAGACTTTCAAACTCTACCAACTCCTATCTGCAGATGTGCAGCTTAAATTAAGCGCATTCACTCCTTTTACAAAAAGTAAGCTTACACCAACTTCATAACTTGTCAAAAATATCTAGATGCATCTAATTTAATCAAAAGAATTTTTCCTACAGTGACAAGCTTGTTACAGCACCATCAAGATCAAGACTGCTGCTTATATCTCACTTTGTATTCCAATTTGTAGACTTATTATTTTCACTTTTTACAATGCATATTTTACTTGTTTGTATAGCCATTTATCATTTGGCCTGGATGATGTCACAAATGTTATTTTTTATCACTAAAAGATATTAATATATCTTTTATTAAGACTAGAGAGATATTTTCAACTACAATTCTACAATCTATTTCAAAGATAACATAATTGATTAGCCAAAATGACGTACCAAACCTTAATCTCAATCTCTACTTAAATCTACGTCTGATATCTAGAGTTGGTTCAGTTTTCCTTAGTTTAATTCCAATTTTACGTCCCGCAAACTCCTACGCAAGACATCACTTGCAATGTTCCCTTTATGGCAAAATTCAAGGCCCACATCTAGATGGGATAAGCCATTGGCAGCTGTCGGCGTTGCTAAAACGAAGATTGAGTTGATAAAAATGAAGTCTTGGTCCTCCGGGCTTTGTTAAAAATTCCGGGAACTTGCTGGTGGGCTTCTTGGAAGTTGTTCTCCCTATTTCTGATACTACACTTTCTTTCTTCTTCTGGCCGATTGAAGGTTGTTGCTGCCGGTAAATCTAACATGGCAGAAACGCTTATTTCAGGGGCTGTCCAAGGACTTGCTGAGATAGTAGCTATTCTAATTGCAAAAGAAGGCTCTCGCTTGTCTGAGTTGGAAGAAAACTTTAATTGGATTCGAGATGAGATGAGGTGTATTAAATATTTCTTGGAAGATGCTGATAAAGTAGAGTCAGAAAGCAGAGTATTGGATGAGTTCATCAGGAGCATTTGGGATCTTGCTTATGATTTGGAGTATATCGTGGATGAGTACTTCCCTAAGCTATCACCACTTCGAAGGAATGACTGGAAGGGGCGTCTTGGTTGGTTTTTGAGAGCCAAAACTGTTCGTGACTTTGTGGTGAAGATTGAAAAAATAAGACTAAGGGTTGAGCGTATCAGTGGCAGGAGACAGACTTATCAAGTCCCAGATGCAAGTGGCCCTGCTGGAAGAGAGGTATGGGATCTAAGAAGAACTTTTCCTCACACTGAAGAAGTAAATGTTGTTGGTATGGACGAACACATTGAGGAATTAGCGGCCGAAGTGTCGGATCAAGATTCAGAGCATCGTGTGTTCTCAATTACAGGCATGGCCGGTATAGGCAAGACAACACTGGCCAGAAAGGTATATAATTCTGTTCGACAAAGTTTTAATTGTTCAGCTTGGATTTGTGTCTCTCAAAAACCAAACCTACATCAGCTTTTACATGATATAGCAAGGCAAGTTGGCTTGACGGAGGAGTGCGAACACAACTTGGTGGTTAATTTGTCCCAACTTTTAAGCCAAAAAAGGTATGTGATAGTATTTGATGATATATGGGACACTGAACATTGGGATGCTTTAAAAAATGGCATTCCTGTTAATTCCGTGAATGGCAGCAGAATAATCATCACTTCCCGATCCAAAGATATATGTGTACGAATTGGTGGGCAATTTTTTTTACATGAATTGCAACCCTTAGACGAAGAAAAGAGTAGAGAGCTCTTCTTCAAAGTGGTTATGGCTGCCCCACATGACAATGATGAAGATGGTGATCCCTCACAATTGGAAAACATTGGTGACAAAATACTAAAGAAATGTGGCGGTGTGCCGCTTGCGATAGTACTTATAGCAGGCGTGTTGTTATCAAAAGAGAGAAGCATACAAGCATGGAAAGGGGTATTATAGAGTATAGGTAAAGATGAAGACCAATGTTCAAAGATATTTGCTTTGAGCTACAAGGATTTACCTTCAAGGTTGAAACCATGTTTTTTATACTTTGGTCTATTTCCAGAGGATCACGAAATTTCCACTTTCAGATTAATCAATGTATGGGCAGCTGAAGGATTTATGCATGACAGTGGAGTAAGGGCAGTTGAGGATGTCGGGCAAGATTACCTAAATCAATTAGTTGGTAGAAACCTAATTCAAGTTGTCAAGAGGAGGGTCGATGGGACAATTAGACTTTGTCGTATTCATGATATCTTGCACGACCTTTCCATTAGCAAGGCTAGGGAGATCAACTTTCTTACCACACTCAATAATGTAGCTACTAGTGCAGATTGCATTGCACCACGCAGAGTCACTACCTCTTTTCGAAGTGATGCTATCAACTACTTATCTTCAAATTATCAAATTCCAAAGCTTCGGTCTTTTTTATGTTTCGATGATTTGACATCGATAGTTATGCCGGATGTTAAGCTTCGTCTTAGAAACTTCAAATCTCTTCGAGTGCTAATTTTACCGTACATCAGTGGGCCGAGAGCTCCTATGAATGAAATTGTGAAGTTAAAACACCTCTATCACCTTGAATTGGGATGGAACGATGTTATCGAGCTTCCTTACGCCATAAGCAATTTGGAAAATTTGCTGACCTTGGATCTAGAGCAATGCTACGAAGTCATCCTTCCTGAGGTCATCTGGAAAATGAAGCAACTAAGACATATTCGATTACCTCATAACTGTAGGGCTCCTTCAGTCCGTGGGTTCCACTTGGATTGCCATAGGTTCCATTCATTTGAAGTTTCTTTACCAAACCTGCAGACCCTCTTTGGATTTCCTGTCAAAGTTTTTGAGGCCAATTGGTTGCACAATCTTGATAGTTTGAGAAGACTGCAAGTCTGGTTTATAACTAAGCATATCATTGAGGTATTGTCAAGTGCAAACTCCTTGTCACAGAAGCTAGAAGAATTGCGAATATTATCTCCAGACGATATGAAATCTGCCTTGGATCTATCTAGATATGTAAGCCTTCGTAAGTTATACATGGAAGGCAGCGGCATAGTGGATTTTACACGACATGATAAACTGCCAACATGCCTCACAGAGCTTATCCTTAGGTGCACTGGGCTGGAAATGGACCCAATGGTGACTTTGAAGAAACTACCTAGACTTAAGATCCTTATACTTGGATTTGATTCATACCTTGGGGAGAAGATGGTATGCTCTGGAGAAGCTGACAGCTTTCCTCAACTCAAAGTATTGAAAATTGCTGTAAATAGTCTAAAAGAGTTTGTAGCTGAGGAAGGAGCAATGCCCAAACTCAAGGACCTTACCCTCACTGGTTCCATACGGATAATGAGAGTTCCAGATAGAATCAGAAATAAAATCATGATTGACCCAAACTACCCAAACATAATAGGTCAGTAACATTTGTTGTGTTTCATTTTTATTCTTTTGATTATGGATATGTCTGTCCAATTTATTGGTTCACCGTTTTAATTTGTTTCATGTACTTGGAAATTATGCATTTTTCACACAAAATATTTGGCTGGCTTTGTTACATGCACACGTAAATTCCATCAGTCTACGACGAGTTGGATGCAGATCCGTAACTTCATTTCCGTGACTTCATTTTGGAAGGTATAAGTCCTTACCCAATTCTTTTACTCTTTCAATTATGCTTTCAAGAAAACAACTCAGAATAGTCATGGATGATGGGCTTCACATGTGGTGATAATGTCATAATTTGATTGAATTTGTGACGTCTCACAGGTGAAAGCACCATCTAAAGGATGATGAATACATGGGCTCTTGATCTTCAGACTGCTTGCTCCTCAATCTATTCTTGCGACATGATGTCTTTCGGCTGATTGCTTCTCCTGAGAAGGAATGGTATATGCTTTGTGATTTGGTATATTGGTTGTTGTAATACCCTTAGATGTTATCTGAATTTATCAATGGCTTTGATAGATGTTTAATAAATTTACATATACTGATTTCTTCGCACTCGTCAATAGTCAATCACTAGATTAGTCTTGTATCCATAATTAAAAAAATACAAAATATTAATTGTAACGCTCTCTTCCTTAAAAAAAGTCTTGAATTCTTCATAAAAAAAAAGTAACAGAAGAATTTGTTATCTTATTAGGACTCGGCACAATTAACAATAAAATGTAATGGCATAAATTATAATCTAAAATTCAAAGTAAAGGAGAAAAGTTTAATTCATAATTGATAAATTATGCATTAATGTAACCTTATACTTATAGCATTGATATTTTATAACTTTAAGCCAATATTTAATAGTTTCCTATTTTTACTTTTTTTTTTCATTTTCCCTAATCTATAATCAATATTAGATCCAAAGGGCTTATCTAAATTAAGATTGATTATTACTTATTAATTAGGTTGACATTTATTCTCAGACATATAAAAAATAATTTATTTTTGGCTAAATCTATGAAAAAGAGAATAGATTATGTGGATTTGAACCCACACCCCCTTGCATATCAAAACCTTAATCTAATGCCTTAGACCAAGCATCTCAACAGATGACAACTGGACTCAAGATAATAAATAAAATTTAGAATCCATAATTCGTTCATTTGAGTTTGACATTTTTCAGCAATGTGCTGTAAAATGGTTTGATGTCTGATTCTATGCATCCTTTCACTGATATGGCAGCCCAATACTGCTTTCACCAAAATAGAAATGGCAACAAATATGTATTGAGTATTCAACCATATATCTCTTTTCCTATACTCACATTTACACTCATATTCATCTATTAATACAGTTGATTTTTTTAAGAAATATTACTCTTAAGCACAAAGATCTTAATTCTAACAATAACTTAATAAATGTGGGTCTCAACAAATTATGCCATTTGATATTTGGATGAACTCGAATTAGGTCATGAAATTGCTTAGTATCAAAATCTATTACATGATGATCAAAATCTTGCCCATTGGAATTAAAATTACTAATAATTAAATTTTTTGTTACTTGCCTTTTAACTTCAAAAATATCGACGCTTGAAGCCCAAAGATCAATGGACTCAAATATAGTGCTTAGAGGTTGGTTGGCCATTTGAATCATCAAATAGATTGCAAGTAGAATTATATTTTAATTTATAAGTGCAGATATTACATTGAATTTTATAGAAAGATGTGACCAAAACGATATCAGACTGCATATTAGGTATGAGCGGACTAGAAATACCACAACGTGATGTGAATTCAATTTCAGTATAAAAATAGTTTTTAAAATTAGTTTTACATTTGATTATATGTATTCATTTATTGTATTCATATGATAAATATATTTGTTATTTAAATATTTAAATTATGTATAATGTGTGTTTCTAATTTTCGTTACGTATAACGAACATAAAATTTTTAATTTTTTTCACCTCACTATATATACTTGTATTCTGTCAATTTTGATAAAAAGAATAATACACATTGTAAGAAATTTGGGTAGAATTTATTAGGCTTTTTTTGAATGCATAAATGGAAAGATAAACATTTCACGAGAAGAACAATAATACCATCCGCAAACTCCTAGATAAGACATCACTTGCGATGTTACCTTTATGTCAAAATTCAGGGCCCACATCTAGATGGCATTGGCAGCTGTCGGCGTTGCTAAGAGCAGCTCCAATGGAGCGGCAAATGCAGCGCGAACTCCAAATTGGCGCTGAAAACGGCTCCAACGTATACACCAAAATGGTGTTGGCACAATTTTTTATAATAAAATTTAGTGTTGGGTGAATAGTATAACATCAAATTTGGTGTTATACTATTTATTAACATCAAATTTTTTTTTTAATTTTATTCCCTATTTTACCCCTCATTGTATAACTTCAAAATAAATTATTCCTTTTATATCCTTTATCACTTTTAATATATTTGTATATTTTGATTAATAATTAAAAATATAAATTAGATTATTATAAAAAAAATATACTGATAGAAATATTTTATTTAGATCTATAAAATGAGTACAATATTGAATATATTTTAAAATATTTAATATATTTTATAAATACCATGTTAATATAAAATGAAATATTTTTGTTTATGTATATGAATTTTTGTATTTTAATAATTACTTAATATGAAGAAAATATTCTTAATGCAAAAATTCAATAATATAATGAAAAGCAACAATTTTTCCATTAACTTAAATTAAAAATACATGATGAAAATACAAAAAAAAGTTTAATAGGAAAAAAATATGTGGATAAAATAAATAGTAGTAAAGTTATGTGGATAAAAATATGTAGTAAAGTTAGTTGTGAAATAAATAGGAAAAAAATATGTGGATAAAAGAAGATAAGAAAATTAATTGAAATATTAAGTGAAAAAAATATTTATGGGAAAAATAGTTTCTTTGATTTAAAATATTAGTTGAAAAATGAGATGGATAAATAATTAGGTGGATAAACAATTAATTTGATAAAAGTTATGTGAAAATAATTAATTAAAAATTTAGTAAAAAAATTAATTAGAATAACATATTTTGAAAAAAAATTAAAAAATTATGACTATAATTTTTAATTTTTTTTATAAAATATGACTAATTATTTTTAATTATATTATACTATTAATATTTATTAAATACTTATTTATATTAAAAATTCTTTTTTACACCAATTTGGTGTCCAACGTTAGAGACAACACCAAAATGGTGTTAAGATATTTGGTGTAATCTACTATTGGACACCAAATTGATGTCCAATTTGATGTTCAACATTGGAGATGCTCTAAGCGAAGATCGACTTGATAAAAATGAAGTCTTGGTCTTCTGGTTCATGAGTTTCTGCCATGATTGATTTTTGTCTTTTGGTTTGATTGGCAGAGGGTCGCATCGCATGCTTCCCATTTTTTGGTTTGATTGGCATTTGTATGTTCATTATTTTGATATTTTGCTCCATTTATGTGCAATGATTTGTGCTTAGATATTTTCTTACTATCTCATTGAACATTACATTTGAATTTAAACCTGCTACCTGATATTGTACTTGCCTACCTCTACCTGCAACATCTTTGGATTTGGAATTTTGTGTATGTTTTGGTTTCTTCCTTCCTTATATATAGCAATAATTTATGTTATTCAATTTCATGTCTTTGTGATAAAAATTAAAATATTTGATAAATAATGCAAAATGGTAGTTTATGTAGTTATTAAGATCTAAAATTGCTTCAACGTCTTACGCAAGCCTTGCTATAGAGGAAGAGGATATATATATATATATATATATATATTTGGTTCAGATGGTGCAAAAATTGATATATCTCGCCTTCAAGTTTGGTTTTTTCTCCTTCATGTTTATCCTATTTTTCAATTTAAGCGTATACTTTTATTCTTATGTCAAATTTAATCTATGCTTATTACATTTTGTAAAGTAGGCATCAAATTTCTAGGCTAATTGTTTTAGCTTGACAGGTCCTTTTTGGCTCCATTGTTACAATGGCAGACCAAGACCCTTCATATCCGGTTGCTTTTACTGAAAAGGAAAAATAGGAATGTCAACTGTTTTTAGCCACCACCATATTACAATATTACCTTTAGGCAAATTCTATTTGCACTCACAATGTTGCTCTTTATAATTACATTATAATATACTTAAAATATTTTTTTTGAAAAGTTATTTTTACCATCATACCCACTTTCTCCCTCAATCAATTATCTGCCATCCACCTATTCATAGTTGCAGTCGAAAATAAAAAAATAGATAAAAATATAACAATAGAACAACACACACATATATATAGACATATATACATTGAGAGTGACATATGCATTGCAGACACAAACACATCATAAATATATATATACACGCATATATATATATATACAAGAAATGGCGGCCATGGCCGTCGGTGGTGCCAAGCTGCACGGCTTGCAACGCTCCGTTTTCTCAGACGCATTATAATTTGGGATAACTCTAGGATAATAATTTTTTTTTCTTTTCAAACTAATCCTAAATCACATCATTCCTCGTATTCGTCCTAGAATTCCCAATCATTTTCTCGAAAGAGAGTCATTATACACATCAAATGCAGAAGTAACGGCCGAACCTGACATCTTAACATTAATCATAAATCAATTCTCACATCAATGTTTCTCAACATAACTTAATACAAAGCATAAGTTCTCAACTAACATTAACCTTAAATAGGGTTATACATCCTCATTCTTTCAACATGTTCAGAATTCAAAGTAGCAGAACTTAAATACATGAGCTACATTACATACATTTCATTCATCATGCACTTTGTTAAGTGCCATTTCATGCCTCATTAATCCTCGTATCTGCTACAATCTCCATCTGGAGCATTTGAATATTCTAGGGGTAAAGCTCAAGTTAGATGATGAATCATCTAAGTAAGGGTACAGTAAACACATTTTGTGCATAAATACAAAATGCAAAATGTCTTTTTCATATCATTTCAATTTGAGTTGGCCGCACCCAATTGTTGCTCCCTATTTTTACAACCATCTCTTTCGAAATCGGGGTGTATAGGTGCACCCTTGGAAGAGTAGTTGTAATACTCGAGAAATTATAAAGGACTCAAGGGTAAATTATCTTGGGGGCAAAAATAAAATTTAAAGATAAATGAAGGGTATAACGGTAATTTATTATCATATAGATGACTGAATCGACTGTCAAGAATGCCCTAGAGCCGAGATGCCAAAGGAAAATGATGTGGCATTAACAAGCACTCGAGATAGGATTTATGGTGTCGAAAGAAATTGAATCGGGAACGATTTTCGGTATAGCTAAAATACAGCTGCTGATTAGGCTGCAATATCGAATTGTTATAGATAAATTTCGGGAAGTCAACGGAATCTTGAGGGGGATTTAGTTTTTCATAAGAAACAACCTTTCAATGGTTTCAGGAAGAAACGAAAAGGTTTAAGGCCAAAACGAAGATTCGGACATAAGTGCAATTTTTTGAAATTGCCAGAGGGAGGTCAAAACGATGACTTCTTGGAATCCTCAGGGGTAAAATTGATGTTTTAGGACTTGAGGGTATTGAAAGCAATTATGAAAAGTTCAGGGACTAAGTAAAAAGGGCAAAAAAGTAAAGGCCAAAAGTTAAAGGGCCAAAATGCAAAAAGAACAAAAGTTGGCCAATGACCAACATATGGCCGGTCGGCCATGGCTGATTTTGGCCATCTGAAGCACTAGGCTAGCACGAGGGTTGGTCAGGGATCACGTAGGTGTGATCATTAGCTGACAAAGGCCACCGTGGTGGTTGAAATTTAAAGAAAAAGCCAACCATATTGGTCGATAGGGGTCGTTCCAGGCTGATTTAGGGGAGGTGGAGACTCTTAAGGGGATGGGTCAAGTGGCCAAAGGGGTTTCGAAGCTCAGTTTTTGCCTATAAATAGCACGCGAAGTGGCCGAAAGTTTTCAAGTTTAAAGCTCCAAATTGAGACCAAATTCAAAGTTTTCAAGTTTAAAGCCCCAAATTGAGGATATGATGTTAACTATGGTACAGATTCTTATGTTATAAATAAAATGAATTGATTATGTACCATATCAGGTTTCGATTATCGCTTCAGCATTTTTAATGATTTGCTAGGGGTTTTGTTTGAAACTTGGTACTTAAGGTTTAAGTTATGTACCGAGAAAGAAAGAAAAAAATAATTTACGTATATTTTGGGCCCCAGTACAGTGACACGCTCTGTAAGAGAAAAGCAGGGTGTTACAGCAGCGGTGCCAGTCCATATCTCAAACCCTTATGCAATACATGAATAATAATATCATCGTGAGTATATGCATATTTCATCATCAATGCATGTAAATGCAATTTACATGATATATTCATATCAAGGCATGACAATATGATAAAATCATTTACTTAAAATCGGGTTTTGAGTTGAACCACTTATAAACCAGGCATTTTTCATAAAACTAACTCCAGTTGGGAAGTACTACTTACAAATCAAGTATTTTTCATAAAACTAAATCTAGTTGGGAAGTACCATTTACCTTCTCAAGTTTATCGAGATACCTCGATATTTGCGTCTTGTCTCGAAATCCGTACATTGCCTTGATTTGCATGCTAACCTTAAAATTTGCACAAGTCACTTCAATTTTAAGGCTCAAAGCATCCTAATCACCATATTTATTTAAATATGTATTAAAATTTATTTTCCATAATTTCTTACATTTTCTTTATTTTTCTCTCTATTTTTTCTTTTTTTTTAATAAATCTGAATTAAATATTTCTCAAATATTTTTCAATTTGCATGCCAACCTCAGATTTACGTGGCTGCCATGGCCACGACCATGCAGTGTGTGTGTGTGTCCATGGCCGCGGCCATGCATTGTGTGTGTAAATATATTTATATATGTGTGTGTGAGTGTCCATGGCCGTGATCATGCGTGTGTGTAAATATATATATATAGATATATATATATATATATGTTTGTGTGTGTACTTGGGGGATAGAGAGAGAAAGAGTGTGAGTTAGCTGCCATTACCAATTCATTTTGTTTCGCGGCCATCGCACAAATAAAGAGAAAGAGGGTGTGTGGGTTTGTCGTCATGGCTGACCCAATAATGACATGTATATGTATATATATATATGTGTGTGTGTGTTTGTGTGTATATATAATACGAGAGAGAAAGAAGAAAAGAAAAAGAGAGTGGGCTGTGAGCTATGAGGGATAAAATAGTTATTGAAGTGCAATTTATTGGGTTGCTCATTGAATTTCTCTCTCCGTTAATTTGGAGGGCAAATTGACGCATTTGCCCTCCAAATCAACTTTGGTTTTGTGCACCTGCGTTAAATCAGGTTCACAAAATCACACTCCATTCGGCTGCCGTCAAAAGCATCTCCGCCGCTATAAAAACTTAAAAGCCATTGAGAACAGCTAAACCAATTTTAAAATTGTGGGATTGATTTTAAGTAATAGTTAATTTTTAAATTGTGGAATTGATTTTTAAGTAATAGTTAATTTTTTAAATTGTGGGATTGATTCATTTTCAAAAGGGAATGAATTCTTGGTCTTGTGGTCTTTGTTAAAAATTCCGGGAACTTGCTGGTGGGCTTCTTGGAAGTTGTTCTCCCTATTTCTTCTTCTAGCCGATTGAAGGTTGTTGCCGCCGGGAAATCTAACATGGCAGAAATGCTTATTTCAGGAGTTGTCAAAAAACTTGCTGATATAGCAGGTAATCGAATAACAAAAGAAGGCTCTCGCTTGTCTGAGTTGGAAGAAAACATTAATTGGATTCGAGAAGAAATGAGTTATATTAAAACTTTCTTGGAAAAAGCTGATGCAGTAGAGTCAGAAAGCAGAGGATTGGCTGACTTCATCAGGAGCATTTGGGATCTCGCTTATGATTTGGAGGATATCGTGGATGCGTACTTCCCTAAGCTATCACCACTTAGAAGGAATGACTGGAAGGGGCGTCTTGGTTGGTTTTTGAGAGCCAAAACTGTTCGTGACTTTGCGGTGGAGATTGAAGAAATAAGACGAAGGGTTGAGGATATCAATCGCAGGAGACAGACTTATCAAGTCCAAGATGCAAGTGGCCCTGCTGGAAGAGAGGTATGGGATCCAAGAAGAACTTTTCCTCACATTGACGAAGTAAATGTTGTTGGTATGGACGAACACATTGAGGAATTGGTGGCCGAAGTGTCGGATGAAGATTTAGAGCATCGTGTGATCTCAATTACAGGTATGGCCGGTCTAGGCAAGACAACACTGGCCAAAAAGGTATATAATTCTGTTCGACAAAGATTTCGATGTTCAGCTTGGATTTATGTCTCTCAACAACCAAACCCAAATGAACTTTTACATGATATAGCAAGACAAGTTGGCTTGACTAGAGAGAAGTGCAGGCACAACTTAGTTGGGAACTTATTCGAGATTTTAAGCCAAAAAAGGTATGTGATAGTAATTGATGATATATGGCAGATTGACCCATGGAATGATTTAAAAAATGGCATTCCTGTTAATTCCATAAATGGAAGTAGAATAATCATCACTTCCCGATACAAATATATAGGTGTACAAATTGGTGGGCAACATTTTTTACATGAATTGCAACCCTTAGACCAAGAAAAGAGTAAAGAGCTCTTCTTCAAAATGGTTACGGCTGCCCCACAAGACGATGATGAAGATGGTGATTCCTCACAATTGGAAAACATTGGTAAAAAAATACTTAAGAGATGTGGCGGTGTGCCGCTTGCGATAGTTGTCATAGCAGGCCTATTGTTATCAAGAGAGAGAAACATACACGCTTGGAAAGGGGTATTAAAGAGTATAGGTAAAGTTGACGACCAATGCTCAAAGATCTTTGCTTTGAGCTACAAAGATTTACCTCTAATGTTGAAACAATGTTTTTTATACTTTGGTCTATTTCCAGAGGATCACAAAATTTGCACATTCCAACTAATCAATTTATGGGCAGCTGAAGGATTTATACATGGCAGTGGAGGAAGGGCAGTTGAGGATGTGGGGCAAGATTACCTAAATCACTTAGTTGGTAGAAACCTAATTCAAGTTGTTGAGAGGAGATTCAACGGGACAATTAGATTTTGTCGTGTTCACGATATCTTGCAAGACCTCTGCATTAGGAAGGCTAGGGAGATGAACTTTTTTAACACTCTCAAAGATGTAGCCTCTTGTGCAGATTGCCTTGCACCACGCAGAGTCACAACCTTTTTTCAAAGTGATGCTGGCAACTACGCATCTCCAAATTATCAAACTCCAAAGCTTCGGGCTTTCTTATGTTTCGATTATTTGACAAGTGATAGTGGGAAGCAGGTTAAGCTTTGTCTTAGAAGTTTCAAATCTCTTCGGGTGCTAATAATATGGCACTACTCTCCGCAGATAGCTCTTATGAATGAAATTGCGAAGTTAATACAGCTGTCTCACCTTCTTTTGGGAGGGCATATTGTGGAGCTTCCTTACGCCATAAGCAATTTGAAAAATTTGCTCACCTTGGATCTACGTGGATGCCTCGAAGTCATCATCCCTGATGTCATCTGGAAAATGAAGCAACTTAGACATATTCTATTACCTTTTGAATGTCGGGCTCCTTCAGTTTGTGGGGTCAAGTTGGATGGCCATAGGTGCCATCCGTTTGAAGTTTCTTTACCAGAACTACAGACCTTCTTTGGATTGCCTGTCAAAATTTTCGAGGCCAATTGGTTGAACAAACAGAGAAAAATTGAGCAAGTAAAAGAATAAAATAAAGAGTTCTGTATTTCTGTAACAGAAAACTACCTCAATCACCGTGAGCACTTGCTATACATTGATACTAATTTATAGACTGGCAAACTAAACAACTATAACTTATCAAATAACAACTACCAGCAGAAGATAGCTAACAGCAGAAGCTATCTCATTTGATTAACAGTTTTGAATAAGTCAATAAAACCTATCTTATTTAACTGCTGTAAGTTGATTTTGAATTGTGCAATATCTACTCATCTTGTTGGACTGCTTCAATCTGATTTTGAATTTGATTCAACCAATTGTGTTAATGATCCATGCGGTATCTTCTTATCTTGTTGAACTATCTTTTGGTTTGAATTTGCTGACTCCAAATCTTCTTGACCACTCAAACTCTCTCCACTGATTTTGAAATTATTTTGAGAACTCACAACTTTATCACTCCAAGATTTTTGGGATTCCTTATTTCTCCTTTGGTTCTCATACTTGCTGCTGTCCTGTGATGTATCGTTAATACAAACTTGATAGTTTGAGAAGACTGAAAGCCTATTTTACAACTGAGCATATCATTGAGGTATTGTCAAGTGCTAACTCCCTGTCACAGAGGCTAGAAGAATTGAATTTATCATCGCTATACCATACAAAATATACTTATATGGCTCAGGGATTATTTACTGAATTTAGATCAACATTGGATCTGTCTAAATATGTAAGCCTTGGTAAGTTACTCCTGTGCCGGAGCCGCATGGTTGATTTTCCACGACATGATAAACTGCCAACATGCCTCACAGAGCTTATCCTTGAGTACACTATGCTGGAAATGGACCCAATGGTGACTTTGAAGAAACTACCTAGACTTAAGATCCTTATACTTGGATTTCAATCATACTTTGGGAAGAAGATGGTATGCTCTGGAGAAGCTGACAGCTTTCCTCAACTCAAAGTATTGAAAATTGATGCATTTAATCTAGAGGAGTTGGTAGCTGAGGAAGGAGCAATGCCCAAACTCAAGAACTTTACCCTCACTCACTGCATACCGAGAATGAGAGTTCCAGATAGAATCAGAAATAAAATCATGATTGCCCCAGTAATAATAGGTAACATTTGTTGTGTTTCGTTTGTGTTCTTTTGATTATGGATATGTTTGTCCAATTCATTAGTTTACTGTTTTAATTTGTTTCATGTACTTGGAAATTATGCATTTTCCTCAAAAATATGGGGCTGGCTTTGTTGCATGCACACATGTAAACTCCATCAGAAAACACCTTGGTTGCAGAGGGGGCACCTGGTTATCCATGTGATCCGTGACTTCATTTTGGAAGGTATAAGTCCTTACCCAATTCTTTTACTCTTTCAATTATGCTTTCAAGAAAACAACTTAGAATAGATATTCCCCTAACTACATTCATATCATGGATGATGGGCTTCATATGTGGTGATAATGCCATAATTTGATTGAATTTGTGACGTTTCACAGGTTAAAGTACCATCTAAAGGATGATGAATACATGGGCTCTTAATCTTCGGATTGCTTGCTCCTCAATCTATTCTTGCGACATGATGTCTTTCGGTTGATTGCTTCCCGTTATTGGTATCTTCAAACTCATTAATAGTCAATTAGTTGATTAGTTCTGTATCCATAATTTAAAATAAAATATAAAATATTGATTGCAACGCTCTTCTCCTCCAGCATTTAAAAAAAGTTTTGAATTCTTTATGAATTTTTGAAGTTTGCTATAACTTTAATGAGTGTGACAAAAGAACTTGTTGTTGCTTCAGGACTTGGCACAATTAACAATAAAATTTAATGGCATAAATCATAATCTAAAATTAAAGTAAAGGAGGAAAGTTTAATGCATAATCGATAAAATTAAAAATTAAGTTTAAAATTAATGATAAACTGAAAGTCTTGCCCGTTGGAATTAAAATGGCTAATAGTTGAGTTTTTTATCACTTGCCTTTTAACTTTAGAAATGACTGACACTTAAGCCCAAAGACCAATGGACCCAAATAGTTTGAATTATGGGAGGAGATTGCAAGTGGAACCATACTTTAATTTAATTGGTTAAGACCGAACACCTTAAGTGATGTGTATTAGTCATCTAATTTTTTTTTTCTTTCTTTTTGTTTTTTGGTCAAATAATAATAGCAAGAGTAAATTTCACACATCATCATTAAGATTTGATTAAATTATATCGATTATTCATTTATTTTTTAAAAATGCCATCTTGCCTTCCCTTAGTATTAAAAAATATCTAAAGAGACCATTTTACCTTTGTGCTTATACTAACCCAAGCACACTTTCTCTCCCCCATTTCCCATCCATTCTTAGAAATTTGCTCTAAAACTAGTGACAAAGCTAACGAGTATTTTCATTTGTACTCTACTTTTGTTTGGAGTTCTTCTCTCATCTCCTTTTTATCATCTCTTTTTTTCTTCCTTGTTTGACAACAATTAAAGTCATTGTTAAATAGACAATGTGAAAACCCAAAAGGGTTTTTGGTAAGGCCATCGACGACAATGATAACAATCATGATTTGATAATAAGTCTATCTCTTTATATATATAGAAATATATATAAATATGTGTATATATATATATATATTTGTCTATTTATCTCTTGTCTCTATCTTTGGGTTTCAATTGAAACCCATATTAAGTGGGTTCCAATCACAAGGCAATAGGATTTCTTCCTTATTGTCAGGATTGGCAAAGAGAAAGATACCCATCTATCCCTCTCTGCATTTGTCTCTCACCCTTTATATACCCTTTTTTGTATACATATCTCTTTATGAGTTTCAAGTAATGGGGTTTCTCTTTGTTGTCAATTGTCCACAATCAACAACAAGAAGAAATCCCCCTTCTTTATCTTTCTCTCTCATTCTTTATCTTGTTTCTTTCGATTTCAATCAAAACCTAAAGCAATAGGGAGAAACCTCATCTTTCTCTCTCTCTCTCTCTCTCTCTCTCATTTCAACATATAGGTGGTTGAGGGCAACGATGGCCACTGACCATCCTAATATTCTTTTTTTTTTTTAATTTGTGTATAATTATTGTGTATGAGGAGAATAAAGACATTTTTAAAATTTTAAAAAGTTAATATTAGTCAAGTAACGACAAGGGATTTAGTGTTATGCAATATATAAAGTTAAAAGAAGTCAATAATATATTTAAAATGGGAATATTCAATACAATTTAACAAAATCTCATGCATGATGCATTAAATTTACCCTAATAATAACCGTTTCAAAGAATTAAATACACTTTATGAATAAATCTATTAGTTTCCACAGCTAAATGGGACAAATTTCACATTATCACTGCATTTCTATCTTTACAACTAAGGTAGTGATTAATGATAACTGATAAAGTTAGGGTTCAAATTGTAAGAGTACTATTTTTAATATTTTTTTTAATTTAATTTGTTTCTCAATCATATAATTTATGAATTTAACTATATGAGACCAATCATATATACAAGACTTTAAATAAAAAATTCTACTTAAAAATAATAAATTATTAGATGCCATTTATACAAACAAACATGTGAGGATAAATGTCCCCCTATACAAATAGCTTTATCCTTAATCCATGCAAACTTATTGCTTCACTCATTAGGCCATCTTCAGGGTTTGGTTCACTAAGTAACAACCCAATGCTCATCAACACAGTCGAAATGTTCAAAGATGGTTGCCATGCACCCTGCTTGGATTGAAATTTGATCGTTGTCATAGATGACCAATGAAAAGGAACAAAAAAATAATATAGTTGTCCATGAAATATGTAAGAAAATTACAACCCTACTGATTGGTTAAAACGTTTTTCCTCTCAAACTCTCATATTTAGTAGTTTAAACCAAGGAAGGCTGCACAACAATCATATGTGAAGGCTGGCCAGTGGCCACTTTGTAACGACCCGCTCCCACTTACGAGCGTTATCGATAAATAATTGACCGGATTACTCACCCGACAATCACAACTGAAGGGTTAGACTATGTTTCAACAGGAAACGCCCTAGGTGTGAACTAGGCTTCGTTCTTCCCTTCGCTCTACTCAGGAATCAGTCCCAACTAAAATAAGAAAAATTCAGCGGACCAAGACCCGAAACCCGAGTGAGCTTCACCTCTCTTCAGCTCACCCCATAGCAAGCCAAAGGTGATCCAGGCACAAGGCTAGCATACAAACACTTCACTGAGTATTGGGGATTTATGAGAATATACCTTGCTGATCTTGACTCGATCCGAAACTTGGGTTTACCGACTATGCCACATTCAACAAGCAATCTCACAATCATCTATCACACTATGATGATTACACAATTAAATACATTTAAGCTCAATAACACAGACATTTACTCACAAGGGTATACATACACCACGCCCCCTGGCTACATGCAAGCAATATTGAAAATACATAACTCGGGCAACTCAGCTAGTTGCCACAACGGCCTCCCGGCGCCATCCCTGCTTGCATCCGGACTTGCATCATCTACACATGAGGTAAAACCTCATGAGTCATAAAGACTCAGTAAGGGTGCAATGCATGTAAATATGAGTATAATCATGTTTATGTATGCCAAATGCATGCAAATGAAGCTAGGCTCACACATCCTCACAACCCACTAAGGTTTGAGGCATCAACCTATCAGCCCCCACCACTAGTCCTCCTTATGGCCACAAGTCCACTAGTTCTTGCATCACACAAGATATAACCACTACATGCCAGTGCAACATAAAAACATTATCAAGCATATTTACCAACTTACAATGCCACCTCCACATGGGGCCGTCCCTTACCTGGCTCGAAGCCTCCTCTCTGTCTCGGCACGGACTCCAGTCCGAACTCCGAGCTCTTCTAGGATCATCGCCTCCCTGGTCGAACCTAGATACAAATACACACAAACCCAATTCTATCAACATCCGGCATTAAACCAATGCCCTCAACTTTGCCACACACACCAAAATCATTCTTAACAAATTTCAAATAACCCCAACATAGGGTTTAATCCAACTAATACTACCTAATTCATTCTCTCACATAATGAGAATAATTAAATTAATGTACTTCAATTAATTCAAAAGAATTAATTAATTACCTCATTCAATTGGAAGGAAGAATCAGCCAATCGCCCACGCCGACGTTGCTTCCCGAGCTGTCATCTCTTGCCCAAAATCCCATTCTCGAGCTTCCGGTATGCTCTATGAGTCTCAATATAATTTCCAGGACTTTTCCCCAATTTTCTAAAATTTTTCGGGATTTTTTCCCCTATTTTTCCAGATTTTTCAGAATTTCCTTATTATATTTTTTTTCTTTTTCTTTTATTCTTCATTTTCTTTCTTCCCGCGCGCACTGTGCCTCCTTCTTTTTCCTCGCGTGGCTGCCCTGTGCGCGCCTGCACCAGCTCCTCCAGCCGCCTTCGCCTGGCCCGACGCCCGCCGCCGCTCGCAGCCACCACCGGCTGCTCGCGACCACTGGCCTAACGCCGCCACTGCGGCTGGATCCTCCTCCCGAGCGCACACTACCTGTGCGCTGCAACCTCAGAGTCCGCCATGGCCGCTGCAACCGACCTTCGTCGACGCCTCTTGGTCATCGCAAGCACTGCCATTGGCCGCTCCATGCCGACGCGACCTTGACCAGCCATCGAAGCCGGCCCTCCCTGATGCTCCAGCTCCCCTGAAGTTGCTGCCGCTATCGGCCATGGCAGCTTCCAGCATTGCAGCTGGTCGCGGCTAGCCTCCGGCTCCCTCGATCTCGCACTGCTCTTTTTCTCTCTCACTCTTCTCCGATCTCGCGAGCCTCGGCCAGCTCTCTGATCTCTCCCTCGCGAAGGCTCTCACTCTCCTCTGCTCTCTCTGTTTCGGCCATCAAACGGCAACCATGGTTGCTGCCTTCGGTTAGCAAATCCGGCCAGCACCTCTCTCTCGCAAGCTCTCACTCGCGATCTCTTCCTCAATCGCTCGATCTCTCTCTGCCGAGCTCTCTGTTTCCCACTCTCTGATTTGGATTTCAAATTTTGAAATGGGTGGCAACTCTCATTCACCAGTATATATATATATACACTTAAAATTACTTATTAATCCCTCCAAATTTTCCATAATTACAATTTAGGAAATTTAATTACACTTGGAATTTTTGATAATAACACTTTGACCCTCCAAGGCTTAATTAAATTATCATCAAGCCACACCACATCTCGATTTATCAAAAATTAATAGCCGACCGTTACTCGGGAATACCAACTTCGTCCCTGCGCCTGCACGGGACCTTTATTCGACTCGAAAACACTTAAGGGTTGCCTTATTCTCAAAATCGGACCACCCCTAGGGTCCCCTCAGCTTCCCGAAGGTCCCCTCCGATTATTCGGTATTGGCACCCACTCAGGCTTATACAGAATTTATTCCGAAAATTATTCCCAATCGGACTGCTTCCAGCATCACTAATCTCATCTTGAGACGCTCGTCAATCTCTTGCCCTCATCCCTGGACATCCAAGTCCCGAGGCACTCCCAGCCGCCAATTCGACAAATTTCATTAATTAATTTCTTGATATTGGCCTTTGGGCTTCCCGGACCACCCAAGGTCCTTTCAAAATAATCAAAAATTATTTATTTTCAATATCATGTAATACCGGGTATTACACACTTGTACCGAGAGTAAAAAATAATAATATAAACAATAAAATTACTCTCTTTTCTTAGCAATTTGCATTTTCAAATGAACTGATGGTTAAAAATTTGCAATCTAACTCCCTGATTTCAAATTACGCAACTTTGGCAATTTCTGGGCAGCTAAATCAAATCAAAGTGTTCAAATTTATATGGGAGAGAAAAGTAAAAAAGTTTTTGGTAGTTGACTATGCTCACAGCTTGGTTCATCTTCAGCTGGGTGCATATTCCATGGCATAAGTTTTCATTGTCATTCTATGAATATTTCAATAATGGTTTTGGTGATTCCTTGCTCTTTCAGATAGCCTAGCTATGCCAACTTAACTTGCAAAATTTACTCGAGGGATCTCACTTACGCAAAGCTTCATGAACAAAACTCTATTAATCCTCTCCAACATTGCATGAAGCATTAGCATGATACTTGTTAAATAAAATGTTCTAAGTGCAATTTCAAAAGGACACGGAGGTAGAAATAAAGTTGTATGAATTTGAAGAGAATAAAAAATTGCCCAAATCCAACGGAAGGAAATGCATTCTAAAAGCTTAGTACTCATGAAATTAAGAAGAAACTAATAATGGCCTGTAAAAATAAGAGAATAGTTTCGGACATCTCACTTATGGAAGGCTTTAGTGAACAAAATTCAGAAAATTCTCTCTAAGCTAGCACATTGCCCACACCTCCCACCGACTGGGGCACGCGGGTCGAGAGAGGGTGTTGGTTTGTAGTCAGGGTCGGACCTTTCATGAAACCCATGAAGCAATTTGTAACCAAGGTCATGAGGCAATTGCCTCAGGGCCCATGAAAATTTTATTAGTTAGGGGCTTATAAATTGAAAATATCCATATTTATAAGGGCCCATTGCCCACGCCTACCCCCTTTTTCACGACCCTTCTCCCGCCCTCTCTTTCGTTCTCAGCCCTAGCCCTATCCCTACCTCTCTTGCTTCGTCACGCCTCACCCTCTCCCTCTCCATCGCCGTTGGCAACTCGCCCTCGCTCCTCTAATTGATCTGTCGCTGGTCGCTAACTGCCTCTCTCTCCTCCTGCTACTCCGTCGCCTTTTGCCATCGCCCTTTGGCTCTTGCCCTCTCTCTCTCGTCTCTCGCTGCTCAGTCAGCGATCACTCGTCCTCGCCGGCTTGCCTCACCCTCGTGGTCGGTGGCTCGCTGCTTGCCCAGCTAGCGTCGCCTCTCGCTGCTCTGCTTCCTTGCTCGCCTTTGCCGACTCACCCTCGTGCTCGTGGCCGGTGGCTCGCTGCCCCTTGCTCCGTCGCTCGCTGTTGCTGGTGGCTCGCTGCCTCTCGATTGCCGATTGGCTCTCATCAAATTCAGTCTTTCAGATCTGATTCTCAGAAGCTCCAGCTCCAGTCTCCAAATCTGCTTCAACTTTCAGTTAGTTGCTCATTCACTTTGTTTTGTTTATGATGCATAATGCATTCGGAGATTTGAATAGCTTGCCTATCTATTTTATTGATGTTAGTTTCAACAGTTAGTTGCTCCTTCACTTCGTTTTGTTTATGATGCATAATGCATTTAGAAATTTGGATAATTTAGGTATGTCTATTTTATTGATGTTGGTTGAATCTGGCAATTATGTCACAAGATTAGCTATTAAGAAAAAAATATTCGAACTGATTGATATTTTTGTCTATTAAATTAATTTTCAATTGATAATTTTTTTTTTTTAAATTTGGATGTAGTAGAGCCAATTTTTACATTTTGTCTTGAGGCCCCAAATTTCAGGTCTGGCACTGTTTGTAACTACTAAACTATTTGTATTCATATATTATTATAAACAATCCCAAACAATGAATTCATCATGCATCTGAGAGAAAATCAAGAATATTGTGAACTCAAACAGAAGCGAATACGTTCCTAAAGCTACTGTAAGCTCTAATCTAATAAAAAATACTAAGAACAGTAATCAAAATCACAGTATCAAATCACAGTCACTTTCTAGTTTTGACTCAGTTTTAACCCAGTTTTAACCCTGTCAATTATTTTGTCTCGACATTCTCAACCTTCCTCCTAAGGTGAATTTTTTAGAAATGTGGACACCCAAATAAAGCGAAAATCAACAAAACATAAACAATTCTCGAATATAAATCACTTCCAAACCACACCTTTCGAGTATCTAAATCTTAATCTTGAAAATCCCCTTTGCATAAACAGTTCTTATGGGACCTTGAATCTCTAATTTCATGAAAATAGAACAAAAAAAGAAACAAAAATAAGAAAACATTGTAATTTCAAACAATGAATGAAAAGGGCAACTTACCGGCGTTGATGGAGAAGAAAGATACGGCGAAAGAGAGATCGGAGTCAGCAGAGAGAAGCGGAATGAAGGAGCCTGGAGGTGGGTTAGTGAGAAATGTGGGTGATAATTTAAGTGGACTTTGGGGGTGGTGGTGGTTGTAGGTACCCCTTTCAGCCTCCAATATTGTGACCTTTACAACGCCAATCTATCACCCGAATATCGACACTAGAAGCCGAATTATGTTTTAAAAAAATAATTAATTGCTGAAAACAATCACTTTTCAGTTTTGACTCAGTTTTAACCCTGTCAATTATTTTTGTAAGTCTGTCATTTTTTTATAAGTTTTAATTTATCCAGTTTTGATCCTGTCACATTTTCAATTAAGTTTTAAAAATAATTTTTTTTGAAACATAATTAGTTTTTTTTTAAATAGTTTTACAATTTTTTTTCAGTTAACGGGGGTTACGTTCACCCCCGTTAAAGGGGGTGAACAAAATCGCACTCTCCTTATGCATTCTTAGGCTGAGCCTCGTCGCCTGAGCCATTTCTAGTCCGTCAAATCAACTGCTTTCGATTGCTAGGTTTTGGCGCTTTTAAACGAAATCATTTTGAGAATAGATGAAGAAAAGCGCGGGATAATGGACAAATGCCTTATTAGTCGTCCAATAATCGTAAGTGAAACATTGGTCGTCAGATTGGTATATAAAGCAAAAAATAAAAGCACAAAAATACTATTGAGAGTGGAATTTGAGCCCACACCCTTTCCAACCAGAACCTTTATCTGGTGCCTTAGACCAACTCAGCCATCCCAACATGCACAAATGTGTTTCATATGTTTACTTAAGAACGTTATATAACACATTTCATATGTTCATGTTAATAATGAGACATGAATTTCGTAGATACGTCATCCATTTACTTAGCACTAGGCTTTAAATAGTTTGATGGTTGCTTCTTGGTGCCATGGGCCTAAACATACCCCATTCAGCCCATGACTCAAAAGGGAGCCCAAGAGTGACCTTCATCCCTAAAATCCTTTTGCAAATTCTTCTCATATTACAGGTTGATGTGGCATCACCTAGAATTACTAAAATATCCCTATGCGCTAATAGTCTTACCCGCCACATGGATCACTTGAGAGACTGACACGTGGCAAGTCAACAATCCGGAGCAGAGCCCGAGAAATCCGGGTTAGGCCGCAAGACTCGTTCCACCTTGATCGAGATTCTCGGGAGTCGTGCCCCCGATCAACACGGATTTATCCCGAGTACCCCATAACGGGTCTACATATAAAGGACAAGAATTCTCACCAGGTAGGCCAAGTTCTACAGTTCTTACATTTATTGCGACTTGCATTTATTCTACTGATTTGAGCGTCGGAGTCCACCCCGGGAGACCCTAGCCCTGCCACTCCGTTGTCTTGCAAGTCCTATCACCGAGGTCCAACATCGCCAAGTTCGAGGTTCGATTCCCGAGATCTATTCGCAGAGGTGACACGTGGTGGTCGGTCCCAAAAACCATCATCATAGGCAATAGCCTTCTTGACTGCGGACACTTTGTATTAATGCATTAAACATTTATATTAACATAACATATGATAATCAAACACCATCCGTCCAGTTATTATCCCATGACAAAGAAGAAGATTTCAACCACAACAGGCCAATGCTCTTTCTTGGCGCATAAAAACAGGCAGCCAAAGACAAAGCAAGAGCAGTTGTTAAAAAAACGATTCAAACTCTTGCCATCGAACCAAAATAGTCTTCACATGTGTTAATCTTTTATTATATTAACAATAATGTTTTCTTATTTATTTCTTTTTTTGTGTGAAAATAGGTTTGATTTGTTGCAAATTTTCATTTTATTTATCAAATTCGATCCCAATATTTGTTCAGCTTACCCACTAGGGCCACTACTTAACTTCTAATTTTCTCTCTAATCAATATTATATTTACTTGTTAAAATTAAATCGTGCATATTACACACAAAAAACTTAACATTTAAAATGATTTGTAAAGTGAGATTCTGCCACGTGTAGGCCACGGTATGACTAAGCCTATGATTCACCGGGCTGCGGCCCCGTTGTTCTAATTGAGCCACATAACGTACGAGTACACAATAGCATAATGGATATTTGGGAGAGCATGAAATGACATATCCCTCAGAGCCACTTCGATGGCTTTGCCGGTGGTGGTGGTGGTGGTGCTGCTGCTGCTGCTGCTGCTGCTGATGATGAAAACAACCACTGAGATGTGGGCATCCCTTGCACATTATGTCTAACCAAGTTTTAGTATCTTTTTTCTTATTTATATATTTAAATTTAAATATTTTATATTACTGTCTTGTATATTTGATATAAGATAACAATACAGAATGTTATTACTATAAGCATCAGAGTTTTCCGAATTAAGTTACTATTACAGTTTGTCGTTTATATAATCAGCATAGTGGTTTCAAAACACTGACCTTTTAAAGGATTTGTCACACATTTCTTCTCCACTTTGTGCTTCCTTTTCAGTTTCCTTTTTTTCTTATATGAACCTTAAATAAAATCTTTATTACTCTTAGAATTTTTGCATAAAAGTTAAGTTTCCAAACGTAAAACAAAAATATTATGTATAATTCATCCACTTTTTTCTTCTCGACACATGAATTTTAATCAAATACGTTGTTCTTGACTTCATCACCAATAGTTGGTTGCATCCAACACAATATTGTCAGCTTTCATTTGATGTCAATCTTCATATAACGCTCGCTTACATGTTTGCTTCATAATTTTGTTCCAAAATCCAACTTTTGTTAGGAAGAGAGTTGAGCCCTTATTATACAAGTCGTTCATCAAACTTAGACCTTCAAGCAAATATATATATATATATATATAATTAATGAAACAAGACTGCATTTTCTCAACAAATTGGGCCAACCAATTATAACCCAAAGACTAGCTAGCTTCATCATCAATTCCAAATGTTCATATATAAAGGACAAATGAAAGTAGGAGTGAACAAAAGTTCTGTTAAATTAAACTAATCGAATCGAATCGATCAGTTTAGTTTGATTATGTAAGTGTCAATTAATGGTTGGTTATTTCTAACAAAAATTTTGATTAATTTTTATCAGTTCGATTTTTATGGTTCGGTTAACTGAACTAACCGAACCACTATTATGTGAATCGGTAGGCTTTTGACAAAAAAGAAATGGTGTTGAGCATTGAGAAGTGGAGGTGGAGCCCATAGAAAGAGAATAACTTTAATTTTTTGGAAGCATCCTCTCCCATCCAACTTTCGAAAATGGTGTTGAGCATTGAGACACGGTTATTTGGTGTTTATCGGTTGGTTCGATTCGATTATTACATGCGATTCAGTTTGGTTCTATTCGGTTAGTGATTTTTAGACGATTCGATTCAATTTTAATTTATTGCACACCCCTAAATGAAGGAAAGTTGTAGATCGTTGTTTGTATACCTCAACAAATCCTTGCAAGATAGAAACAAAGCCAACAACAAGAAGGAAAATACAAAGAACAGAAAATAAAAGCAGACAAAAACACAAACTAGATCCAACAAAACAACACCAAACAGAAAGAAAATGTGAACACCAACAAAAATCAAAAGAACACAAGCACACACGCAAGAACACATAAACTTATGTTTGGATTCGAATTGAATCCTACTCACAACAAGGGTTTGAATTTTTAGTCAATCCACTATATCAAGCAACCACAGATACAATGATTACAAAAACTTACCAAGAATACAAGCTCTTGAATCCCAAAATATCACCCCAATCTCTCAATCCTCACAGATATCTCTCCCACATTACAGTGATTCACACAACAAAGAAAGGAAAAGAAGAGAAAACAGGGTTAGGTTTTCACGATTTATTGCTCTTGCGATTTCAATCTCTCTGCTAGAAAAATCAATTGACGTTCCCAATTCTTCATAAGATAAATATATGCGGGCCAAGGGACAAAACTGAAATTAATAGAAATGACCAAATTAAATGGACTTGGGCTTGGGGTTGTTGGGCTGCATACACCAACGGCCCATGGCCCAATTTAATTATAAAATATCCAACAGACAAATACTTGAGTCACACACATTCTTAACAGAAGTTAATTGGCTTGTAATGAACATGATTAATTATAGATATATATATCCTATATTTACTATAAGTCAGTTGCATAGCCAAATAGGCAATTGGATATCCCGCTGTTGCGTTTCATTTGGCATAATTAATTAAAGGGTTTGATGTGTTGTCACAGGACTAGGGTGCACGTTTGGGACCCTTGTTTTATAACCACAAATTTTCAATATATAATAGTGTGCCAGCACCCATTGATAGTATGTTATTAATTACTTAGTCAGCTAAGAGTAAATTAATTAATGTTGGGTTGGTGAGTGACCTTGAGTAGATTTTACTTTACCACGAGTTAAAGTATAGAATTTCCAATCACATCAGTTTGTTATATTTTTTTTTTTTATAAAGAAACAATTTTTCTATATAAAG
This sequence comes from Diospyros lotus, assembly GCF_014633365.1. Taxonomy (NCBI): domain Eukaryota; kingdom Viridiplantae; phylum Streptophyta; class Magnoliopsida; order Ericales; family Ebenaceae; genus Diospyros; species Diospyros lotus. The sequence goes on from NC_068344.1 coordinate 35,330,040, forward strand.
AAACGATTTTCACAATCAACTATGATTTTTCATGAATTAAGTTAGTACTTGTCATGGTATTTTTCGGACCACCTTCCTTATAGGTTGGACTCGACCCAGCAGGCCGGCCCGACCTCCTGAAACCCAATAAGCCAAGGCCGAAGTCATTAGAATAAGGTCGCATCTTGTTGAAACTCGAGCTCAGGCTGTGGAACTAAGCAAGCTCCAGCGATGCTTTTAGCTTGTTGGCCAAACAGTTCAACTCGCATGACACAAAGACTACGGAACAATCGGAGGTAGGGACCCACCTACTTTATCTGAGGCAAACAGATCCCTGGTAATGCGGAATCCATTTTTGATTTTATGGAATTGATAAGGACACTTTGTCTCTCGTGACATTATACTTCTATTTTATGAATTTTATGTAAATTGTAAACACCCCACACTATAAATAGGGGTCAAAACACCATTGTAAAGAGGATGGACAATAATGATATATTGTTATTCTGTTTGAATAATCAGAGAATAGTCGTGGACTATAAATCATTCTGGTCGAACCATGTAAAAATTTCATTACGTGTGATTTATTATCTATTCTATTTCGTTTCTCCTTTTGCTCTTTGAGCTCATTCTCTCTTACAGGTCTAAGAATCACAATTAACCAACTCCAAATGTTGACAGTACTTAAATTTTAGAAAATAAATTTTAGAAAATGAGGAAGAGATGAGAGTAATAAGCAAATTAAGGCAATCTTTTCCTTTACCTCTAGAGAATTTAAGAATAATATGATCAATGGAGATGACCTAAGTATAATTTTCACTGAATCTTTTTTTGTGATGTGACCTATAAATATGGGACCAAATTTATATTTTTATCTATATATTTTTATATTTTTTCTTGTGATCATTTAAATATTTTAATTTAATTTAATTATATTTCTAAATTTATATTTTCAAGTCAATTTAACTCTTATAACATTTTATTTATGTGACAACTTAAACTTTTCGTTATAAGAATTGCATTTATAATTTATTTATCAATGAGGTATAGAAAATGGAGGTTAGATGGTGCATTTGAAAAATTATGATCAACAACGAATTTTTCTGTGAATTGTGAATTTTTCATAACCTGATAAATTACCACATACCTCATATATCCTTGAATTTATTTACCCGAACATAGACATAATTGTAGTCTTAGAAACTCCCTAACCTTTTTCCTACAATGGGAGAGAGATCGTTTACTCTGAGAAATTGATAGCTTTTCTCGACTCCAAGTATTCAAATTTGAATTGTTTCCCTTGGGGAAGCTGCCAGTAAAGTCGGAGGGCTGGCAAAACTCAAAGACTTTACCTTAATTTATTATAATCCAAGAACAAGGGATTCAGGTAAAATAAGATATTAATTCAACCATAACTAATGCCGGAGGATGTCAATAAAATTATACCATGTTTCATTGGTATACTTCCATTTTCCCCTCTTTTGTTTTGTGGTCATGTTAATTTTTTGAAGTTTATTGGTCTGCTATTTTAGCTTGTTTACCCATTGTTGTTAATTATGTTGGTTTCTGGATGTGCCAAGAGAAACACATCACTTGGTTCCAGACGACACTAATGCTACCAAACCTAATCCATGACTACTTGTAAAGTAAACAATTTAAGGATATGCAATCAATTTTGTATGGGGTGATGTTGTTTGGGACCAGTGCACGGGCACCAGCAAAAGAATTTCATATACATATTGTAACATATATGTATATATATATATATATTAACAGTGTTGTGTTTTCATTTGAATCTGTAATCTCACAGGTGGAAGCTCTATCTTGTCTCCCCTGATCGTTTTAGTGACGTGATTGCTTTTGGTTGATTTCTTATAAGAAGGCATACCATCTGCTCTGTAATTTGGTGTTCCGGTGGCTGTGTGGCTTCAAATGTTTGTAAAGCATTCTCTTGTATCAATTATGAAATAAAACATTTAGTATTTGATTTATATATTAAAAAATAGTCAATAAATTTCACTTTGATCGAGATATTTACATTTTTAAAATTTATTACTACATTGAGAACGTTCTATAATTTTATATATAGTGATTTATTATAATGTAATAATTCATGTATTTTTCTTTATCCAGAATAACAATACTAGCTAGTTACCAAAATTATAATATTAAAAAAAATTAATAATAAGATTGATAAATCACAACTAGGATATTATTCATATTAATGAATTAAAATATTGGTTTAATCAGCAGTAATTAAATATTAATATATTAAAAAAACTTGTGATGAAAATGTATGTATTTGTGTTAATAGGAAGGGTAAAATAAGTGAAACAATTTTTTCTTAAAAAAATTGTAAACAAGGGTGTGTATAATTTAGTCAAATCCGTTGAACCAAACTGAATTAGTCTTCAAATATTATGTAATTTTGGTTTAAGTTTCATTTTATATAGGTTTAAATTTAGTTTTATGAAACCACACTTAAATTTAGTATTTAACACTTATTAACAATAATCTTATTTCAATAAGTTTGTTAATAATATTTTTTTTCCGTAGGAATCGAGGAAGCCCGATACGCAACGTCTTCAGCGAGGACTGTCACTGACCGAATCGAGCAATCCGTCGAGCCAAGTAAGTCCAGCTCGAAGACTCATGCTCGTGGCCCCCTTGTAGCAGAGTCGATATCTACCACGCTGCCCGTGGCCCCCTTGTAGCAGAGTCGATATCTACCGCGCTACCCACGATTCGAACGCACAACCTCAGCATATTCAACATCTGAATTCAGTGCGGTCGACCACTTGAACTACTAAGGGGTTTGTTGATAATGTTAAATTCCAAACTAACGGAAAGGGTTTAATTGAAACACACACAAAGAGAATATCAAATGTTAAAATTAAAAGAAACACTGTAACCAGAACCCCAAATTACAGGGTAGATGATACCCTCCTGCAAGCAACCAAGCACCTGCAATTGTTGCTACAACGATCAGAGGAGAATAGATAGATGAGCAAGCTGTTTCAAGAAAATAATAAGGGGTCCCTGCGCTTCCACCTGCCATAACTAAAGCGGTGACGCGCCAAAGAAAGCTCATCCAATTCTCCATGATCATTTAATACGATTAGAGAGCCAAAAAGGAACCCTCAACATAACCAAATTGTTGGGGGAAGAAAACCAACTGCATCGGTCGATAGATGCCCAGCCATCCATCAATCAATCCTTTGAAAAGAGGCAGTTAGTCGACAGATGCAAGGCCATTTGTCAACTAACAGTGGCCTTTCGTCCATCGGTCGACAAGTCGACATATGCTAAGTCATTTGTCGACTAACAGAGGGCTTTAGCTTAGGACAAGGGCTCCAAGCATGCAAGTCTCACCAATTTGCTTGCATGATCTACAACCTAACACAAAACGCATAATTCCCAAAGGTTTATAGGATAGAACGAACCCCTATTTCGAAACTCAAAATGGACCCACAAGATCAAACAAGAGTCTAGGGAGATTTACAATTTTCTTGACATAGGCACCAAACAAGAACAAACCTTTGAAAAATCTAGTTTTAAAACTCATATTTGCAACACACTAAAGTCTAAGAGTTTATAGAAGTAAAAAAGGAGAAGAACTTGCCTTAAAATCTCCTCTCGATGGCTTTCTTGAGATGATAGCTCCCAAGATCTCCTTACTTACACTCAACAAATGATCTAGCAAGAAGAAAAAGAGAAGAATAAGGTGAAGATATCTTTAACCTCCACACTCTTTTGGATCATAAGACGCAAGAAATAGAGGAGAAGGAAACCCTACCTTCTTGTTCTCTCTCCCAATGGCCATTTCTCCTCCTCTTCTTTCCTTGTCTTCTAGCTTCTTCTTCACATGCAAAAACGAACCCTTTCTCTCTTTTTATATATATATATATATACACGTATTTTCACACAATTACTTAAATGCCCTTAGAGTTAAAACGCTTAAATAAAAACTCCCCATGGTTTAAATGTTAGCTTAAACATTAGTCAATGCTTTGACTTTTCCCACTTCCTTAACAATTACCTATAAATATCACATATAATTCATCAAAAATTATTACTCAAGTAAAATACATGTTCTATTCCAAAATATACCACCTAGACTCTCTATTGGGTCGTTACAATAACTATTCTAATAAGTGTGATAGAAGAACTTGCTATCGCATTAGGACTTGGCACAATTAACAATAAAATGTAATGGCATAAATCATAATCTAAAATTGAAAGTAAAGGAGGAAAGTTTAATGCAATTAACCAAATAAAAGTCTAATCTTATACTTGTAACACCGATATTTTATAACTTTAAGCCAACATTGAATAGTTTCTCATTTTTACTTTTTTTTTTATTTTCCCTAATCTATAATCAATATTAGATCAAAGGACTTATCTAAATTTGAGATTGATTATTACTTATTAACTAGGCCGACCCTTATTCTCATACATACAAAAAAAATAATTTATTTTTAGCTAAATCTACTATGATAATGGTGATTTGATAATATCTCTCTTTTTATATATTAGATATATATATATGTATGTATTTATCTATCTATCTCTCGTCTCTATCTCTCTAACTTGGGTTTCAATTGAAACCCAAATCAAGTGAGTTCCAATCGCAAGACAATAGGATTTCTTCTTTTTTGTCGGAAGATACCCATCTATCTCTCTCTATGTTTCTCTCTCACTTTATATTCATTTTTTGTGTACATATCTCTCTTTATGGGTTTCAAGTGATGAGGTTTCTCTCTATTGTCAATTGTCTACAATCAACAACAAGAAGAAACCCCCTCTTTTTATCTCTCTCCTTCTCTATTTTTGTTTCTTTAGATTCTGATCAAAAGCTAGAGCAATAGGGAGAAACCTTATCTTTTTTCCTCTTTCTCTTTCATTCTAATACAAAGGTGATGGGGGACAACAATAGCAACTAACCATCCCAATAATTTTTTTTTTTTAATTTGTGTATAATTATGATATATGGAGAGAATACGGACATTTTTGAAATTTAAAATAGTTAATATTAGTTAAGTAATGACAAGGTATTTAGTGTTATGTAATATATAAAGTTAAAAGAAGTCAATAATATATTTGTTGAAACGAGCGGAAGACTCAAATAGAACTGATTGCAAAAATCATTCTCAAAATCCAAATGATTCGAAAGAAAGAGAAACACCCACACACTTACGCAATAAAATAGAACGCAAGCAAATCAGAACAAAGAAAACAGAAATAAAAAGATGACACAAAAGATTTACCGTGGTTTACCCTAGAATAGGGCTACATCCAAGTTGAGCTCAGGAAAAAAGAACTCATTGCAATATTTCGAGTAAGGTTACAATCTTACTACATACAAACTGTACATCAATGATTCCTCTAACAAAATAGCTTCACAATTATCAAATATAGGTTAGAAGCAAACCTAGAAACCAAAGATTACAACGAGAACATAAAAGATTCAAAAAATAAAACTTTGCTCACCAAACGAACCAAAACCCTTCTCCGATTTCTCTTCCCTATTTTCTCTCTCTCTTTCTGTGATTTTCTTCATCTACTTACCATCCCGAGGCACTGTAAGATAAATATGAGATTTGAGCAACTGGGATTTGATCCAATAAAGGCAGCATCAACGGCCATCAGTTGATCGTATAACACGATTAACATAAATGGGGTAAAGGACAATCAAGAGGCATCGGGCAGAGGTGCAGCCTTGATAGTTGCCAAGTGGCCTTCCATCAGCCGTCCAAAATGGGTAACTGAGGTTGCCAACTTTACCCTCCATCAAGACAACATCGTATTGATGCTTCACACATAACAATCTCTACCTTGAAGCATCAAGATGAGAGAGAAGCTATTCCCTAGAAATAGTGCAACATGCTTCAATTTCCCACTATCATAACTCATGTCAGTTAACGAATTAACCGACTTCAATGTGCAGTAAGCCCAAGCAATGCTTGAACTTGGCAGCAGTTAGAGCCTTGGTCCCCATATCAGCTAGATTGTCCTCGGTTGATACTTTCTTAATAACCACAGTTTCAGTTGCTATCAGTTCTCAGACAAAGTGATACTTAACATCTACATGCTTAGTCCTTTCATGATACATAGGATTTTTACAAAGGTGGATAGCACTTTGACTATCTGAGAATACCACCACTTTGCTTTGAAGCAAATTAATTTCACTTAAGAGGCCTTGAAGCCATATGGCTTCTTTAAAGGCATCTGTAATGGCCACGTACTCTGCCTCAGTCAAAGACAATGTAACCAGGGGCTGCAATTGTGATTTCCAACTGATGCAATTACCTCCCAATGTAAAGAAGTATGTTGTAGTGGATTTTCTGGAGTTGTTATCACCTGCAAAATCTGAATCTACGAATCTTACAAGATCAAGTGTATCATATCTTATTTAATAACATAAACCAATATTAACATAACCATTAATGTATCTTAACAAGTATTTCAAGGCATCCCAATGAGGTTTTCTAGGGTTTGATATAAATCTACTTAGTAATGAAATTGAATGAGCAAGGTCAGGCCTAGTACTGATCATAGAATACATAATGGTTCTAATTGCATTTGCATATGGAACATTTTCCATCTTAATGATTTCAGAATATGAAGTGGGACACTGTGCCTTAGAAAGAAGAAAATGACCGGCTAAGGGGACCATTACAGATTTATAATTATTCATTCCAAATTTTTGCATAGCTTTTAACAAGTAATCATGTTGCTGTATTTTTAAATTGAAACTACTTCTATTTCTTTCTATTCTCATTCCTAGAATTTTCTTAGTATGCCCTAAGTCCTTCATGTCAAATTTCATATTTAACATAGATTTTAATTCACTGATTTTGGACTTGGATTTGCTAATTAACAAAATATCATCTACATATAGCAACAAGTAGATAGGAATATCTAAAAGCATAAAATAGAAGCAGTTATCATATTGACTTCTAACAAAATCAATTTATGTTACAAAATGGTCAAATTTTTTGTACCATTGTCTAGATGACTATTTTAGACCATACAACGATTTCTTTAATAAACAAACATGGTGAGGTTTAATTGAGTCAATATATCCAACAGGTTGAACCATATATATTTGTTTATCTAAGTCACCATACAGGAAGACAGTTTTAACATCTAGTTGTTCAAATTCAAGATCAAAATGGACAGTAACAGCAAGCATTAAATAGATAGTTTTAAACTTGACAACTGGAGAAAATATTTCATTATAATTTATTCCCTCTCTTTGGGTAAAACCCTTAGCAACTAACCTTACTTTGTATTTAATTGGTTCAGAGGGAGACATACCTTCATTTAGTTTGTACAGCCACTTACATTAAATTAACTTTTGATTTTCTGGTCTGGGAACCAGTTCCCACGTTCCATTTGTAGCAAGAGATGCCATTTCCTCATCCATGGCTTACTGCCATCTAACACTGTCTTGAGAGTTGACATCCTCCTCATATGTAGAAGGCTCACTGTCCCTCAATTCATAACCTGCAACCAATGCATAGTACACTAGATCCGAATAAGCATACCTAGAGGGTGGTCTTACCATCCTCCTACTCCTATCCCTGCCTAGTTGATAGTCACTAAGATCTTGTTGGGGGGCACTAGTTTATTCCTCCTCAATCTTAGGGTCATCTATTTGTTCCTCATGATCAGAATTGTGATTAGATGTATGATCAGTAGGGGATGCAACATCTCCCAAATTTGGTTCAAGTATGGCTGGGGCACTAGACATGTCATTACCTACAGCTAGTTGTTCCACCTGAAGTTGAGTGTCCTCTAGGATGGCATGATCATATAATTTTCTCTTCTCATTAGGTTCTTCTGTGTTTGTTATCTTACAACGGAATTTGGCTTCATTGAATATGACATCTCTACTGATGATTATCCTAACTCCACCTGAATGCCTATCGCAAACACACATTTTTTGGATCTGGGTTCTAACTTACCTTGAGATTGATGAGCATACACCTCACAACCAAAAACTCTTAGATATTTTAAGTTTACTTTCTTACCAGTCCATATTTCTTCATGGTATTTAAAATTTAACATTGTTAAAGAGCTTTTATTGATTAGGTGAGAGACAGTTGAAAGTGCCTCACCCCAAAAGGATTTAGGCATACCTGAAGTAAATAGAAGACACCTAACTTTTTCAAGTAGGGTTCTATTCGTTCTTTCAGCCACCCCATTTTGCTGGGGTGTATTTCTAACTGTCTTAAGAGATGAGGCTTACAACCTAATATTTCTCTATCTCGGTGACAACGTTATTCGAAAGGTAGATGGTATGTCTAACCCTATTAATCTTTGGAACAAGTTTGATTCTTTATTTTCTGTTATGACTGCACCTAATCTTGTATATTTAAAAGCTGACTCTCGCAGTGGACTACACTGCTCACATTGTATTCTTTTAGCCATAACTTTCTGCCTCAATATTATAATTGAGATCCATTTTTTGGGTTGTAAACTAGACGTCGAGGGATTTGATTTGATATATAATTTGGGATATTTTGGTTGTAAAATGAATCACAAAAGTCATATTTTAAAATGACATACCATATTAAAAGAATGAATTATCAAGTATGTGCTTACAAAGAGTTCATAATTGTAACAAAAGTGCCAAGATGATCAGATGGGGCTCAACTTTAGATGAGGCATAGGATGCTCACATACATGTTTCACATGCATGATATACTTATATGCACATTAACACACCTATTATTTTGCGTGGAGGAAAAGTAAAAAGATATCCTATAAAGAGGGAAGTGTAATACTGTGGGTTAGAGTCCCACTGCATTTGTACCCCATGGTGTGACTGTGGGTTAGAGTCCCCTAGCATCTATCATTGTGATGCGTAATACTATGGGTTAGAGTCCCATTGCAGCTATTCTAACTTGCCTGAAATGTGGTCAGGGCGAGGGTGGAAAGGGGTCCACGAGATGATGGAGTGTACATTTTACTTGGTAACATATGACATATGTTGATATGATATATATGGGATGCATGTATCGTTGAGTCCGAAATGCATAATGTAATCACACATGGTAAAATAAATTGGTTGTACGTTTATTTATGTCTCATTGTTTCCTACTGCCTTACTTTTTCATAAATTATACTTGATGGGTCTTGTGACTCAATTTGTTTATTGTGTCAATCCAGATAAAGGGAAAGCGGCAGTGGGCGATGAGTCTAGTCACACCGGATGTTGGGAGATGCATAGTGTGTACAGAGTCACCTCGGGCGAAGGATCCTAGGGAGTGTTTTGTTTCTTTTTAGCAGGGAATGGAAAACAATTGTCTTAATGTAATTTTTGTTTCATGCCACCATATTTTCTTTTTATTGTGTGGGTGGCTAAACCCAAACCAAACATGTACTTAATGGTGTTGTATGAGTGTCAAGTTCTCTACGTTTAAATGTTAGTATAATGTCACGAAAGTACTGTTGGATGCTTTGTTTCCATTTCTTAGCAACCTTCTCACGGATTGCCTATGCTAACAGGTGCGTCGGGAGGCGAGTTGTGACATTACAAAAATTATTCTCAGAATCCAAATGCTTCGGAAGAAAGAGAAACACCCACACGCTTATGCAATAAAATAGAACGCAAGCAAATCAAAACAAAGAAAACAGAAATAAGAAGAGGACACCAAAGATTTACCGTGGTTCACCCTGGAATAGGGTTACATCCACGTTGAGCTCAGGAAAAAAGAGCTCACTGCACTATTTTGAGTATGGTTATAATCTCACTACATACAAACTGTACATCAATGGTTTCTCTGACAAAATAGTCTCACAATCATCAAATACAAATTAGCAGCAAACCTAGGAACCAAAGATTACAACGAGAACAGAAAAGATTCATAAAAGAAAACTTTACTCACCAAACGAATCAAAACCCTTCTTCGATTTCTCTTCCCCCTTTTCTCTCTCTCTCTTTCTGCAAATTTCTTCATCTACTTACCATCCTAAGGCACTGTAAGATAAATATGATATTTGAGCAGCTGGGATTTGATCCAATAAAAGCAGTATCGACGGCCATCAATCGATCGTATAACACGATTAACATAAAGGGGGCAAAGGACAATCAAAAGGCGTCGGGAAGAGGTGCAACCTTGATGGTTGCTGTAATACCCCATATCTGTATGAGGTCACCGTGTAATTTAAGTGAATTTAAAATACCGAAAAAGGAGTTTGATAGTATAATAAATCGCCGAATCAACTGGAGGAAGTACCCCGGGACTTAGATGTCTAAAGAAAATGGTACATTAGTAACGAGCGTCCCGAGGAAAGAACTATGGTATCGAAAGAAATAAGATCGGGAATAGTTTTCGGTACAGGAAAAATACAGCTGTTGATTAGGTCGTAATACTGAATTGTTATAAACGACTTCCAAAAAGTCAACTGAGCATGTCAAGAACTAGTATTTGATGTATAGAACAATCCTTAAGTAATTTCGGATTGAATCGAGTGGATTTAGGTCAAAACGATCAGTCGGGCCTAAGTGTAATTTTATAAATTTGCCCGAGGGAGGTCAAAACGGTAATTTTTCAGAAGTTTCAAGGGGGAAATGAGAAGTACTAATCTTAGGGGTCCTAGTGATGGTGCTGGGAAGATCAGGGGCTTGAAGATAAGGACCAAAATGCAAAAAAAAATTTCAAGAGGGCCAAACTATAATTTTTGAAAAACTGCCAAAGCATGGCAGATCTGGCCGGAAAATTCAGAGATTTAGACAGCAAATCTCGTTAGGGAATGGCCAAGGACGGTTCTGGTGACGTGTAGGAGAAGAGATGGCCGGAAATCAACCACGTGGGGATCAGATTTGGCCTATAAATAGCTAAGGGTTTTGGCCGATTTTGAAACACCAAATCGCTCGAGTTTGAGGGCGAATCGAGGGAAGCCAATAAGGGACTTTTGATCCTTGAGGCAAGAGGAGCATTTCTGATAAATTTCGTGAATTTTTGGGATGTTTGGAGGGTGTTTCGAAGGCTGGTCGGAAAGTTGGATGGACCGTCGTGTCGCGCCTGAAACTGCCTGATCGGGGCCCTTGCCGGTGGTCTTTCGGCCTGAAATCAGTGGCAACGTGATCGAATGGAAGTGGGCTTCTAGGAGGTGTGATCGGGGTCGAATTTCGATCACCGCCCAGCGACCAGCTCGCCGAAGAAGAAATGGTACGTGCAGTGCACGCGCAGCTGCCACTCGCAGCACCACTCGCCCGCGCATGAGGGCGTGTGAGGGCTTAGGTATTTTTGGAATTTTTTTATTATTTTGAGAAAAATAAATTAAGAATTATGGTGGAAGAAAATTTTAGAAAATCTTGGAAGAAATTGTCATTTTGTAATTTTCAAAGGAAATAAGGCTTATGAAAAATAGGAGGAAGTATAGGAAAATTTTCAAAAAATTCTAGAAGTTAGGAAATATTTATTTATGAATTTTTGTGAAGAAAAATCGAGGAAAAACTTGAGTAGGCATTTATTAGAATTTTGGAGGAGAAATATAGAGAAAATAGGAAGAAAATTACGAAAAATTGGAGAAAATAGATATTGATATGTTTTTGAACAAACATGATGTCTAGGGTATCGTTGAAGCTCGAGGTTGAACTATAGAGTGTCTGGCACGAGAATCGAGGATGGGCATGCAAATCGAGGCGTATCGCATTTTTCGAGAAAATTTGAATTGCGTCTAAAGGTGAGTGGTTCTACTCGAAAAGACTTATAGTAGTATGTGAATGGTTTACTGTGAGTGTTCATCCATATGGATTGGTTATTGTGATGGTTTGTCCAAACGGTTATTTACACATCCATTGAATTTCGTACGATATATTGAATACATCGAAATGTTAATTTTAAGTTATGCATGTTATGATTTCTGGCATTGGCATTGGCATGTTATCCATGTGGGACGTGAGTTGTTAACCTGTGATGTAGCCCTGAGTAACAGCACTTGGGATGCGTACCAAGGATTAATACTAGGTGACCCACTTGGGACGGGGCTGAGACGGACTTCACCTTACGGTACTCAAATGGCGGGGCTGAGAATAGACACCACCCTGGTTATTGGCTCAAGTAGTGGGGCTAAGAGTGGACACCACCCCAGGTTCCTTTGAGCAATAGCATTAATTCCGAGGTGTCGTTGATTCCGAGGATAGTGCTGATGTGATACTCTTGAGACTAGGGTTGCATTGGATTTTGGGAATGCTTTTGAGTTGGAGCATAATGCCTAACAATGACAATGGGGTGATTCCCGGGTTCATATGTCAATGTTGTTCCTCTTAAGCAAGATTGAGTTTGCCAATGGGTCGGTGTGGTCGTGTCGCCTTTAGAGAGATTGCATTTTTCCCTGTTAGGGCTAAGTACTACGTGGGATTCTCTTAGGCTGGTGCATTTGTCGGTTTTAAATATGATTTTGCATATCTGCATGAAAATGTTTTTAAACTCTCACTTAGATGATGATTCAGCATCTAATTTTTGGACTATGTTCCTGGAATATTCAAACGTTCCAGGTAAAAGCAGTGGCGCCAAGGGGAAAGAATGTCATCGAAATGTAGTTGCTATGTTTAGTTTTCGTAGCGATGTGCAGAGGTTATATAATATTTTGATATTTTCATGTGAAACATCGATTCGGTTATTATCTGTAAAAGGAAATTATCAATTATATATCATTGAGGTTTCGATTTTGCTTCCGCTAATGTGTTTGATAATACTTGTCTTAGTCTATTAATTGCTTTAAATTTTGATATGCTGAGAAGATATAGTCGGGATTGTCGGGAAATGATTATGATGAGAGTATGTATATTGAGAGATGTATGTAGTGTGTATAATGAAAAAAAAAAAAAAAAGTATTTCCAAAATCTCGAGTTAACGCACGCTTGGAAAAAATAGAGCGTTATAGTTGTCAAGTGGTCTTCCATCAGTCGTCCAAAATGGGCAACTGAGGTTACCAACTTTACCCTTCATCAAGACAGCATCGTATTAATACTACACACATAACAATATTTAAAATGAGAATACTCAATATAATTTAACAAAATGTAAGACATGATGCATTAAATTTACCTTAATAATAACCATTTCAAAGAATTAATTAAATACACTATGAATAAATTTATCAACGTCCACGACTAAACGGGACAAATTTCACATAATCAGTGCATTTTTATTTTTACAACTAAGCAAGTGATTAATGACAGGTGATAAAGTTAGGGTTCAAATTGCAAGACTACTAATTTTAATATATTTTTAATTAAGTTTGTTTGTCAATGATATAATTTATGAATTAACGATATGAGACCAATCATATATACAAGACTTTAAATAAAAAATTCTACTTAAAAATGGTAAATTATTAGATGGCATTCATGCAAATAAACATGTAAGGATACACTGGTAATTAAAGTAACTACCCTATCAGACAATTCAAAAAATTTCACCCAGCAAACTATATATGTTGCTGAAATTTCTCTATTTTAATTAAAAAAAAAATATTCTATTTTGTTATTTCTTCCTTTTGCCTTTTCACATTATCAAAGCCTTTCTATTTTGTTCTTCCACTTTGCACACTCACTTTACAGAGCCCAAGAAAGTATTAGAGAATGAAGGTTTCAATACCCAATGCTAATTAGGAATGTCCTCGCGCGGCTAATAAGGAGAGAGAAAGAGAGAGAGGAATTGTTTCTTTCTTTAGCTCTGTGTGGATTTCTTCAGCGATGGGTTAGCTCTTAATTTGAAATGGGAAAACTATAGCTTTCATAAAAAATTCTCATCACAAATGATGAGGACTCTCGTGAAGTTAAGTTTTGATTATTATGTTATTATTATAAGAGTTTTCATGTTATGTATGTGTAAATAAAAAAAAATAAAAAATTTTAAAGAAAGTTTATTAAGTGATGTTTGACAGTTATAATTTAATTTTTTATTTTTTAGAAAAAAAATTAAACAAAATAAATCTTAATAGTGTAATAGTAAACTTCTCCATAAATTTATTTTGTAGAGATGTCATAATTTTAAAACATAGTTAATTTTTGGTTTTTATGTAAAATATATTAAAAGGTAATGTTGCTGACAGACGAGACTTGAAGCAACACTTGCTATTGCTAATTCCTGCAAGCAATGGGTTCTAGTCTTCCATGATAAGTTTTAATGAGCATGTTAATATTTGGATTTAATTTAAAGAATGAAAAGTTAATAGAGAAGTAGAGTAAAAAAGAAGAGAAGAACTGTTTTTCTCTTGATTGGTAATAACTGTTTTTCTCTCTTCCTCTTGGATTGCCATGTTTAGCAATTTAAACCAATCGATGCTGTGCTGCAATTGCATATCAACGTTGGCCATTTATAATGACAGTGATTCAGTGAAAGAACAATAATATAAAAGATAAAATTACTCTCTTTTTTCCGGTAATTTTAGTTGTTAGGCAATTGATTACACTAATTTGATAGTTTAGAACATTGAAAGTATTATGCAACTAAGAATATCATTGAGCTATTGTGACGTGCAACCCCCATATCACAAAGGCTACAAGAATTGCATTTATAATTTATTTATCAATGAGGTATAGAAAATTAAGTTTAGATGGTGTATTTGTTTGATAAATTATGATCAACAGTAAATTATGAATTTGTCTGTGGATTGTGAATTTTTCATAACCTGATAAATTGCCCCATACCTCACATATCCTTGATTTTATTTACTTGAACATAGACTTAATTGTGAGTCTTAGAAACTCCCTAACATTTTTCCTATCTTAGGAGAAAGACGATTTACTTTGAAGAAATTAATTACTTTTCTCGACTCGAAGTATTCAAATTTGAATTGCTTCCTTTGGAGAAGGTGCGAGTAGAGTTAGGAGGGCTGCTAAAACTCAAAAACTTTACCCTAGTTCACTAGAATCCAAGAATAAGGTTTTCAGGTAGAATCAAAAATTCATTCAACCATGACTGGTTGTGGAGGATGCTAGTAGAATTTATCATGTTTCATTGGCATACTTCTTTTTTCTCCTCTTTTGTTTTTTGGTCATGTTTATTTTTTTGAAGTTTACGGTTTGTTTGTTAGCATGTTTACCGATTGTTTTTAACTATGTTGGTTCCTAGATGTGTCAAGAGAAACACATCACTTAAGATGATTATTCTTGCGTGATTCTCGGTAATCATATTTTCGATTACATTAGGAGAAAAAATTACAGATTAGGTTTTTGGCTTTTACACAGGGCGAGAATTGAACTCACAACCTATCGAATTAGCACCGATATATTATTTATCCGACTATTCAATCTATGCATTCGGGACTAAGAGAAACACATCACTTGATTCCATAGCATTAGGTTCGAAGTAGGAAACGCCTCACTTGTGCTGGAGCTATGCTTAATTCCTACCATTGATAAATCACA
This sequence comes from Diospyros lotus, assembly GCF_014633365.1. Lineage (NCBI taxonomy): Eukaryota > Viridiplantae > Streptophyta > Magnoliopsida > Ericales > Ebenaceae > Diospyros > Diospyros lotus. The sequence continues at coordinate 35,345,413 of NC_068344.1, forward strand.
ACTAGGATATTATCATTATTAATGAATTAAAATATTAGTTTAATTAGCAGTAATTAAATATTAATATATTAAAAAAAAACTTATGGTGAAAATGTATGTATTTGTCTTAACAGGAAGTGTAAAATAAGTGAAATAATTTTTTCTTAAAAAAATTGTAAACAAGGGTGTGTATAATTTAGTCCAATCCTTTGAACCAAATTGGATTAGTCCCTTTCAATTGTCTAAATGTTATGTGTTTTTAGTTTAAGTTTCATTTTACATAGGTTTAAATTTAGTTTTACAGAGACCCATACCACTTAGATTTAGTATTTAACACTTATTAAAAACAACACTATTTTAACAAATTTGTTGGTAATGTTAAACTTCAAACTAATGGAAGAGGTTAATTGATAAGCACACGGAGAGAATCTCAAATGTTAAAATATAAATAAGAAAGAATTTTGGTAAAAAAAAAAAAAAAAAACACAAACTAACAAAAAATGTGAACAAAATTTACTTGTCTTTTTTGAATACATAAATGAAAAAATAAACATTTCATTTCAAAATAAATGCGAGAAGAAAAGAAGAAAATAAGACGTATATATGAACAGACAAAGTTAATTTTATCACAATCTTAAGTAAATATACAACTTAGTGGGAGAAGAGTGCCTAAAATGATATCATAATCTAATATCCATATGTCTATGAATTTGATCAATAAATAAATCATATTAATAGTTTATAGAAATAACAACGGACAATATTAACGTCATAAGTATTTTATCGCTTTCAACCACAACTGAAAAAGGCAAACATCGCCTTGGCAGCCGCTTACTTTAGAATATTAGCAAGTGATTAGCCGCAATGGGCCCACCTTTGGAAGGAGGGGGGCCCAGCCCAAATACCGACCGCACGTTGGGCCACTTACTCTCCACTAGGCCCACTACGCTATTAAGGACACCACCACCTATCCGGTTCCATGTATTAGTTCTTCTAGGTCCTCCATCTCGTCTCGTCGATAAATCACACGTGTATTTTTTATTTTGCTCGTTAAATTTTAATTATTTATAATATAATTATAAATGTTTAAAATTCTTTTTATAACGTGATCATATTTAAAATTTTTTAATAAATTACTTCTCAGAGTTGATGACGTGGCCTTACGTGACAAAAAAATAAAACTTAAAATAAAATTTACATGCTAATTGTACAATAATTCCCAATGAGATGATGCCACCTATCAGTCTGATCCCCATAAAATCCTTATTCTTCCCCCCCCCCCCTTCTCTCTCTCTCTCTCTGCTTGTTTGCTATTTCTCCTCTCTTTCTGGTTGTTGAAATACAAATCTCTGTTTTTACTTGATTAAGATTGATATTTACTTAATTATATAAATTTTATTAATTGATTACATTTACTACTTAATTGAGTATAAATTACATTTTATCCGATTAATTTTTTTTATAAAAAAGTTCAATATATACTCAATTACAAAAGTTTATTTACTCGTAGTACAAATTGATCTTTACTCAAATACAAATTTTCATAATTGATTACGTATGCATTCGATTAGGAGACTTTGCAAATAATTAACTTTTATTTATTTGATTACTAAAATAATTTAGTCAAGTATAAATCACATATTATTTGATTATAATTTTAAACACCTGAACGTAAAAATCATCCAGACACTAACATAAATCTTTGAGGATATATACTTAATTACAAAAAGTGTTTATTCGAATCTAGATGGATCATTGGTCGATTACAAAAAATGATTACTTGATTTTGACTTAACAAAAACTTACATTACCTACTCAAATACAAACTCTTATTAAGTTGAATGCATTAAATCTTTACTCGATTAAGTCGGCATTTGTAATTAATTACTTTTAGGTCTTAATAAAGTTTACTCGAATACAAAATCTTTCGATCAATTTAACAAGTAACTTAATTTGGAAATATGATTTAGTTTTTTTTTTTTTTTTTCTTTCAGTGAAATACACAGTTATATATAAAGATTTACTTGATTAACAAATAATATAACTTAACATAATTTAAATAATTTATTCGATTAATAACTTGACTTGTTTTCATATCATTCTCAATTGTTTTGGTCATTATTTTTTAATTAAAATTTTTAATTTTCTCATTAAAACAAAATAATAATTTTCTCAACAATTTCCTCTTTTTTATTTATGAATTAATCTTAACTAACTCGACTTATTTTCATATCATTCTCAATTGTTTTGGTTATTATTTTTTAATTAAAATTTTAAATTTTCTCATTAAAACAAAATAATAATTTCCTCAATAATTTTCTCTTTTTTATTTATGAGTCCAACGATGACAAAATACATTAATACAAGAGAGTCCCCCCAAGCACAATAACAATATTTTAGATAGAATGCTCCCCCGACAGATAGGACATTTGTAAATAGTTTGTTTTCCTTATTTTATTTATTTGAATTCACTTATGAGTAATTTTAAATATTGATACACTATGAAAGATTTGAGAAAAAAAAAAAAAAAACAAAAACAAAACATTGAGATTTCATTCAATATATTGAAATTTTTGATTACATTGTTCGTTAAAAATAAAAAAAAAAATACATGTGAAAAATCTATTCTACAGCTGGTGATCCGCCTTCCTTCATTATTGTCCTTTGAGATGCTGTATTTATCCTTCACAGGGCGGACCTAAGATAATCTTCCTACAGATGGTGGAGGATCTTCCTTGGATCCTTCTTTCTTCATTATTGTACTTTGAAGACTATTGAGCTGCTGTCTTTATTCACAAGGGCAGACCTAAAATTATTTTCCTACGGATGGTGGAGGATCTTTCTTGGATCCCTCGTCCTTTATTATTGTCCTTTCAAGACTATTGATGTAATCCTTTATATGAGCGAGAAAAAGAATCTGAATAACTTATCTTATAGATTATAATGCGAATATTTTAATTATTTATTTTTAAAAATTTTTAATTTAAACATATTTAATTTAATTTTTTTTATTTATATTTAATTTAAAAGATATTCAAATAGTATTATTTTTTTCTACACTATTTTAATATATACTAATTTTTTTGAGTTATCAGAATATTACATTCTCCCTTTTGAGCATATAACGTCCTCATTATGTAATTTTAAAATTGGTTTCAAATCTTCCCTCTTTGTATGCCCGATGTAAAATTTGTCTAAGGTGCATACATGCACCCTTTTTAGAGAGTCAGTGTCCTCATTGAGGTTTGCTCTATCACCGTATTTAGAGACTCGAGAGACGACTCTGATACTATTTGTAACATTTTGCATCAAGCGATAAGAAGGATCGGAACAACTTACATTGACGGGTATACACAAACTTCTTAGGAGATTATCCATTCTTAAGTTTTTCCAATTCAAACATGCTTAATTCAAAAATTCTTTATCTATATTCGATTTAAAAGATATTCAACTAATATTATTTTTGTTTAACACTATTCTCAATATATACTACCTTCAACTCTCAAAATATTATAATTGAGTTGCTGTCTTTATTTTTCACAAGGTGAAACTAAGATGATCTCTCAAGGTATTACAATTGAGGTACTGTCTTTATTTTTCACAAGCCAAACCTAAGATGATCTTCCTACAGATAGTGGATCTTCCTTGGATGCAGGGGCGGAGCCAGTAATATTTTTTAATGAGGGCAAAATTTATTAAGGAAAAATTAAAAAAATAATATAATAATATAAATATACAAAAAATTAACATAATTTAATCAACACTTTAATTTTAAAAATAAAAAAAATATCTTTTTGAGACAAAAATTGGTGAGGCCTTATGCTCACTAATTAAGCAAGAGGGAGAGAGAGCTGGAGTTGGAGAGGAAGGCACCGTCCAGCTCCAGCAAGCAATCAGTGACGGAGGGCCGAAGCCCTAAGAGGCGAGCCGGTGAAGGCGAGGCTGAGGTGGCGATGTCGGCGAGCGATGGAGCTAGAGGCTCGAAGAGAGGTAGCAACTAGCAAGTAAAAACGATTGACGGTGACAGACTGAGCAAGACGAGCGAGAGCGATCGTAGACCAAGGAGATAAGGGGAGGACGAGCGGAGCGAGTCAACGACCTTATCTCAGCGATGGTTGAATGATCCAAGTCATTGGATGAAGACCGAAGTGAGTGAGAGTGACAAAAAAAAAAAAAAAAAAGCTCGCAACTAGCAACTGGCAACTAGCAAGAGCTAGAGAAAGAGAAGGGAGGATTTTAATTTTATATCCAAATTTGAGTATAGGCCGGCGGGTCAAGATCCAGTGAGAGCCTTAGCTGCTTCTTCCTTCATCATTGCCCTTTGAAGACTATTGAGCTGCTGTCTTTATCCTTCACAGGCGGACTTAAGATAATTTTTCTACAATGGTGGAGGATCTGTCTTGGATCCTTCTTCCTTCATCATTGTCCTTTGAAATTATTGAGCTGTTGTCTTTATCCTCCTAAGATATTTTCCTACACATGTTGGAGGATTCTCCTTGGATTCTTCTTCCTTCATTATTGTCCTTTGAAAATTATTGAGCTGCTATCTTTTTTAGAATTATTGACATTTTCAATTATTTTATTTTTAAAATTATATTAAAAAAATAAATTATGAGATGTGTCAAGTGGCTAGAACAGTGAATCTTTAACTTTTTACTAATGTCGCTCCTAAAATTCTTTCCCAAAAAAATAAAATATTCCGTTTCACTAAAAATCAAACCCAAACTCTCAGTCAAGCTTTTCAACCTGTCCTTTTGCCATTTAACAATGCCCAAGGGTATTGAGCTGCTGTCTTTATTCATGTGAGGGGCGGACCTAAAATGATTTTGCATATGTCTTAATTTCAGTCAAGCGTTACTATTGAACTTGTGAGGAAATCATTTATATGAACTCTGAATGATTGGACTAAGGTGTTAAGAAGATGATTGATGGCATATGCCATCAGGAGATTTCCGCATTGCTAAAGCCAATTGCAAACGAAAGTGTGAGCAATCGAATTGAAATTGAACTGATGAACATGAAAGTGTGAGGAATCGATCAACGCGATTAAAATCAATGTGATTGATTAATTATTTTAAAAAAATAAAATTTAACAAGAGATTATGAATTAAATTAAAAAATATATAATTAAAATTAAAATTAAATCAAAACCGAATAATTTAATTATAATTTTTAATTTTTAAAGTTAATAAATAATAATTTAATTTTGATTTTAATAATTTAAAATTAATTTAATTATAATTTTAACAAAAATAAAAATTAAAACGAACCATTGTGAAGCCTAAATGTGAAGTCCTGTGATCGATTGCCATTAGCATCATATTTCTAACATGTTCGATTTTTGATTTAAAAGGTGAAATCGCTCATCTCAAGCATCCTCACACTCCGACCTAATAGAATGTGAAAGGATTAATCATGGTGATTCAATCAAATATAGTGGCTAGACCCAAACTTATTGTACACAAAAAGCTCTCCTCACTTTAAAAAAAAATTACCTCCACACTACCACTGACAAGATTTGATCCTTAATCTTAATTCAAAATTTATCATAAAAGATATTTTGTACCCCTTTCTTGACCAGTTAAACGGCTCATGGGGGCGACATGTTCGATTTTTGTCTTTTGGTTTGGTTGACAGAGGTCACATGCTCTGTCGACAGTAGACGGTTCCAGTGGTTACGGAACGGAAGAAGGTGAAAAGTATGCTGCTTTTTCTTTTTATAACTAATTTGCTCATTTTTACTTCACAAAGAAACTAGGTCGTATAGTATATTTACATAAAGTGCCCTCCTATATCTATATAAAAAAAAGACCTTCTGATACACTCTAGGCCTAGTAATTTTAGACACGATTTGATTATATGGCACGGTATGATATAGAGTTAAGTTACTTAGGGTTAAGGTTAATTAGGTTTGGATTATAAATGGGTCAATTTGTTTATGACATAATTATTTTCGTATTTTAAGTGGATTAATCCGTCTAACTCGTTTAGACACGTAATAACTTGTTTAATTAAATGTGTTAACTAATTGACCCGAATACGTTAATACGATTATATATGAAATGATATATTTAATTAAAAAAATTAGTAGATTGATCTGAACACATTAACACGATTATACACAAAATAACACGTTTAAAACTAAATAATACGTTTAAATTAAACGGGTTAAATAGATTAACAGGTGATACGATACGTTTAGTTAAACAGATCATATCGTGTTACACGTTTAATAAACGTGTCGAACTCGAGTTTAAGAAATTTAATATAATTATTAAATGGGTCGTGTTTGGATTAACCTAATACATGTTATACGTATATCTTAATACGACACGATTAAAATCTGTCAACCTATGTCACCACCCCATAAGTGATTTTAATGATAATGACAAAAGATAGATATGCTCCAGATTTCAAATATAAATTTTTTAAAAATATTATATAAAAATTAAATCATAATTTACTTAAAAAGTGAGTTGGGGTGAGGCTTACATTCCTTAAGAATAATGAGGCGCAAGTTTTGAGGCTTGAATTAACAAAAAAAAAAAAAAAAAAAAATCTGGTTCTGAGATATCTGATCCAGTTGCATGTATGGAATGTTCACAATTCACTGCATATGCAATGCTATAACATATAAAAGACTGTTGTCATATTTTCAGTGTGGACAAAAACAATTCAGTTTTATTATTCTTTTTTCTTAATATGAATTGATGTGGTATTACCTAAAATTACTAGAATACTCATACGCGCTAATAGTCTCACTTGCTACGTGGATCACCGGAGAGACTGACACGTGGCAAGTCAACACTCCGGAGCGGAGCCCGAGAAATCCGGGCCGAACAGCAAGACCCGTTCCAACTTGATCAGGATTCTCGGAAGTCGTGCTCGCTCATCTCGAATACCCAAAACGGGTTCGCCTATAAAAGACAAGAACTCTCACCAAGTATATTCAAGCTCTACAGCTCTCTCATTTACTACTATTTGTATTTACTCTACTAATTTGAGTGTCGGAGTCTATTCCGAGGGATCCAAGCCCCTGCCCTCCATTGTCTTGCAGGTTCTACACCCGAGGTCCGACATCCCCAAGTCCGAGATTCCATTCCTGAGGTTCAGTCGCAGAGGTAGCACGTGATGATCGATCCCAAAAACCATCGAAATGAATGATTTTGTGTGAAGAGCTAGAAAAACAATTAACTGGGCATGTATACATTAAGGGCTTTTAGCGAACATACCATTTCAAAATATTTATGTTTCTGGAAATATTTATTTAACGTAACAAAAGTCGAAAAAGGCTAATAAGAGAAAATATTCTTAATGTTTCTAAACAAGTAAGTCTGGGACAATGCATTTTAATACATTAATGTTTATGGACTGGAAATTGTTTACAACCCAGTGGCAGTGGCAGCAGCAATTACGGTTTTGAGCCCTTAAACACCTTGTGACATGCAATCTAGTGACTTTTTGCAATAGCGTGACATACTTGTATTCTAGTATAACATAATTCTTTCATAATAATTGTGTTATAACACAACTGGTGTGGAATTGATTTGTGCATAGATTTTCTTACTATCTCATTGAACATTACATTTACTGAAAAGGAAAAATATGAGTGTTAAGACTTTTTTAGCCACCACCCTATTATAATTACCTTTATATACCGCCATTCATTAGTCATTTCCCTTTGTCCCAATTTGCTTATCATTTTTTACTTTCCTTGATGTGCAATGCATATTTTACTGCTTATATCTCCGTTTGCATCATAATTTGTAGACTTATTATTTTCACTTTGTACAATGCATATTTTACTTGTTTGTATAACCATCTATCATTTGGCATGGATGATGTCATAAATGCTATCTTTTGTCACTAAAAGATAGTAATATATCTTTAAGTAAGACTAGAGAGATATTTCCAATTACAAATTCTACAATCTACTTCAAAGGTAACATAGTCGATTAGCCAAAATAACATATCAAACCTTAATCTCAATCTCTATTTAAATCTACATCGGATGTCTAGAATTGGTTCAGTTTTCCCAAGTTTAATTCCAATTTTACGACCCGCAAACTCCTACGCAAGACATCACTTGCAATGTTCCCTTTATGGCAAAACTCAAGGCCCACACCTAGATGGCATATGCCATTAGCAGCTGTCGGCGTCGCTAAAGCGAAGATTGAGTTGATAAAAATGAAGTCTTGGTCTTCCGCGCTTTGCTAAAAATTCCGGGAACTTGCTGGTGGCCTTCTTGGAAGTTGTTCTCCCTATTTCTGATACTACACTTTCTTTCTTGGTTCTGGCCGATTGAAGGTTGTTGCTGCTGGGAAATCTAACATGGCAGAAACGCTTATTTCAGGGGCTGTCCAAGGACTTGCTGAGATAGTAGCTATTCTAACTGCAAAAGAAGGCTCTCGCTTGTCTGAGTTGGAAGAAAACTTTAATTGGATTCGAGATGAGATGAGGTGTATTCAATATTTCTGGGAAGATGCTGATAAAGTAGAGTCAGAAAGCAGAGGATTGGCTGAGTTCATCAGGACCATTTGGGATCTTGCTTATGATTTGGAGTATATCGTGGATGAGTACTTCCCTAAGCTATCACCACTTCTAAGGAATGACTGGAAGGGGCGTCTTGGTTGGTTTTTGAGAGCCAAAACTGTTCGTGACTTTGCGGTGAAGATTGAAAGAATAACACGAAGGGTAGAGCGTATCAGTGTCAGGAGACAGACCTATCAAGTCCCAGATGCAAGTGGCCCTGCTGGAAGACAGGATTGGGATCTAATGAGTACTTTTCCCCACACTGAAGAAGTAAATATTGTTGGTATGGACGAACACATTAAGGAATTAGCGGACAAAGTGTTGGATGAAGATTCAGAGCATCGTGTGATCTCAATCACAGGCATGGCCGGTCTAGGCAAGACAACACTGGTCAGAAAGGTATATAATTCTGTTCGATTAAGTTTTAATTGTTCAGCTTGGATTTGTCTCTCTCAAAAACCAAACCTACATCAGCTTTTACATCATATAGCAAGGGAAGTTGGCTTCAAGTCGGAGGAGTGCCAACACAACTTTGTGGTTAAGTTGTCCGAACTTTTAAGCCAAAAAAAGTATGTGATAGTAATTGATGATATATGGGACACTAAACATTGGGATGATTTAAAAAATGGCATTCCTGTTAATTCCATGAATGGCAGCAGAATAATCATCACTTCCCGATCCGAAGATATATGTGAACAAATTGGTGGGCAAATTTTTTTACATAAATTGCAACCGTTAGACGAAAAAAAGAGTAGAGAGCTCTTCTTCAAAGTAGTTATGGCTGCCCCACAACACAATGATGGTGGTGGTGATCCCTCACAATTGAAAAACATTGGTGAGAAAATACTAAAGAAATGTGGCGGTGTGCCACTTGCGATAGTAGTTATAGCAGGCGTGTTGTTATCAAAAGAGAGAAGCATACATGCATGGAAAGGGGTATTAGAGAGTATGGGTAAAGATCAAGACCAATGTTTAAAGATATTTGCTTTGAGCTACAAGGATTTACCTTTAATGTTAAAACCATGTTTTTTATACTTTGGTCTATTTCCAGAGGATTACGAAATTTCTACATCCAGACTAATCAATTTATGGGCAGCTGAAGGATTTATACATGACAGTGGAGAAAGGGCAGTTGAGGATGTGGGGCAAGATTACCTAAATCAATTAATTGGTAGAAACCTAATTCAAGTTGTCAAGAGGAGGTACGACGGGACGGTTAGAGTTTGTCGTATTCATGATATCTTGCACGACCTTTGCATTAGCAAGTCTAGGGAGATCAACTTTCTTACCACACTCAATAATGTAGCCACTAGTGCATATTCCCTTACGCCACGCAGAGTCACTATCTCTTTTCGAAGTGATGCTAGCAACTACGTATCTTCAAATCGTCAAACTCCAAAGCTTCGGGCTTTGTTATGTTTCGATTATGTTTCTTCACCGGAAGGCTTCTGGAAAGTTAAGCTTCGTCTTAGAAACTTCAAATCTCTTCGAGTGCTAATTTTAACGGTCTTTAGAGGGGCTGAGGGCTCCTATGAATGAAATTGTTAAGTTAAAACACCTCTGTCACCTTGAATTGAGAGGGTATGGTTCTATAGCGCTTCCTTACGCCATAAAGAATTTGAAAAATTTGCTGACGTTGGATATGAAGTACGGCAAAGTCATCCTCCCTGAGGTCATCTGGAAAATGAAGCAACTAAGACATATTCGATTACCACGTAACTGTAGGGCTCCTTCAGTCCGTGGGTTCCACTTGGATTGCCATAGGTTCCATCCATTCGAAGTTTCTTTACCAAACCTGCAGACCCTCTTTGGATTGCCTGTCAAAGTTTTTGAGGCCAATTGGTTGCACAAACTTGATAGTTTGAGAAGACTGCAAGTCTGGAATATAACTAAGCATATCATTGAGGTATTGTCAAGTGTAAACTCCCTGTTACAGAAGCTAGAAGAATTGCGAATATTATCTCCAGACGATATGAAATCTGCCTTGGATCTGTCTAGATATATAAGCCTTCGTAAGTTATACATGTACGGCAGCGGCGTAGTGGATTTTACACGACATGATATACTGCCAACATGCCTCACAGAGCTTTTCCTTGAGCAAACTTCGCTGGAAATGGACTCAATGGTGACTTTGAAGAAACTACCTAGACTTGAGATCCTTATACTTGGATATGATTCATACCTTGGGAAGAAGATGGTATGCTCTGGAGAAGCTGGCAGCTTTCTTCAACTCAAAGTATTGAGAATTTTTGCAGAGAGTCTAGAGGAGTTTGTAGCTGAGGAAGGAGCAATGCCCAAACTCAAGCACCTTACCCTCTCTCGTTCCATACCGACAGTGAAAGTTCCAGATAGAATCAGAAATATAATCACGATTGACGCAAACATGGGAGGTCAGTAACATTTGTTGTGTTTTATTTGTAATCTTTTGATTATGGATATGTCTGTCCAATTCATTGGTTCACTGTTTTAATTTGTTTCATGTACTTGGAAATTATGCATTTTTCTCACAAAATATGGGTCTGGCTTTGTTACATACACATGTAAATTCCATCAGGCTTCGAGGAGTGGCTTTTCGATCTGTGACTTCATTTCCGTGACTTCATTTTGGAAGGTATAAGTCCTAACCCAATTCTTTTACTCTTTCAATTATGCTTTCAAGAAAACATCTTAGAATAGATATTCCCGTAACTATATTTATATCATGGATGATGGGCTTCACATGTGGTGATAATGCCATAATTTGATTGAATTTGTGACGTCTCATAGGTGAAAGCACCATCTAAAGGATGATGAATGCATGGGCTCTTGATGTTCTGCTTCCTCCCCAATGTAATCTTGCGACAAGATGTCTTTCGGCTGATTGCTTCTCCCGAGAAAGAATGGTATATGCTTTGTGATTTGGTATCTTAATTGCTGTATTACCCTTAAATGTTATTTGAATTTATCAATGACTTTGATGGATGTTTAATAAATTTACATATACTGATTTTTTCGAACTCGTCCATAGTCAAATCAGTTGATTAGTCTTGTATTCATAATTAAAAAAATATAGAAAATATTGATTGTAACGCTCATTTTCTTAAAAAAATTCTTGAATTCTTCATGAAATTTTGAAGTTTGTTATAATTACTGTTCATGAATGTGACAGAAGAATTTACTATCTTATTAGGATTTGGCATAATTAATAATAAAATATAATAGCATAAATCATAATCTAAAATTAAAAGAAAAGGAGGAAAGTTTAATGCATAATTGATAAAATTAAAAATTAAGTTTAAAATTAAAGAAAAATTGAAAGTTAATTTTTTTTGTAATTAACCAAATGATTTTTTTTTTTTTTTTTTTTTTTTTGCAGTTTTCTAATTTTACTTTTTTTTTTCCTAATCTATAATCAATATTAGATCCAAAGTGTTAGAACAGTAGGTGTTATGGCACACACCAAGAGGGGGGGTGAATTGGATATTTTAAAAATCTTGATAGAAATTGAAAACTTTTTGACTTAATTGAGGTTTTAGTGATTTAAAATATAGAACATATAAAATGACAAATGTAAAGCAAGAAGAATAAATGAGACAAAGGATTTATAGTGGTTCGGTTTAAACCAAGCATAATCCACTACCTTAGCTCTCACTAAGGATTTTAAAACAATTCACTAAAACCTCCTACTTATACAAGTAGGCCTTCTAGCTACATAAGCTAGGAAATACAACCTCCTACTTAAATCAAGTAGGCCCTCTAGCTACACAAGCTAGGAAAAATAAGAAGTATACAATTGGAGAGAATCTAAGAGATGAATCTCTTAGTTACAATGTCTCTCAAAAATGATACAAGGCTTGAAATGAATAATTACAAGTGAAGATCAAAGCCTTGAAGAAAGAAAATTAAAGCACAGTCAATATAAATACAAATGTGTATATGATGTAAGCTCAAATAATTTTCTTTCCATCCATTAGCCTTCTCTTGATCATCCATGATTTGTATTTATAGGCTTCCCAAAAGATTGAAGAGAAATGTAGCCGTTTGTGACCGTTGGAGTTGAAAAACTAGCCGTTGGAAGCTTTCTGTAAAAGATATAGTCGACAGAAGAAAATGCATAGTTGACTATTTTTACAAATAAAACAGAACATAGTCGACAGACAAAAACGCATAGTCGACTATCTTATAACACAAAAATCCCATAGTCGACAGATCCTTTTACATAGTCGACTATTGTAAAAATGTGAAGAAATTTTTGAATTCTAAGAACAAAAATAGTCGACAGATGAAAAGCCATAGTCGACTATCCTTACATGATAGTCGACAGACTGAAAAATAGTCGACAGATGAAAACAGCATAGTCGACTATCCTTAAATATAGTCGACTATCCTTAACAGCATAGTCGACTATTCTCAGGCATAGTCAACAGAATGAAACACATAGTCGACTATCATTTTCATAAAAACTGAAACGATAAATGATAACATGAAAAAGAATATTTTGAATCATAAAATTCTTTAACATTGAAATCTCATAACTTTATTTCATCATCAAAATACAATTGTTTTTCATCATCAAAATTATATCAAATGTAAAACATCAATCTCCCCCTTTTTGATGATGACAAAACATTTTATGAAATACCCAAAAGTCTCCCCCTTTTTGTCATAAATCAAAAAGGATATATTTGAAAGAATTTTAACACAAGATTAAGAGGGGATTGGGCAAAACATCAATGGGGTAAGAGTACATGAGAAAAGATAAATTTTTACAAACTCCCCCTTAATAACACATATCAAAAAGATTTATTCTCCCCCTTAATTTTAGAAACCAATATAAGTTTTCAACAAAATCATAAAGCCACACTTATAACTCAAGATCATCAAAACTTATAAACACAGAGAGTTCAGGGATAGAAAATATACCACAAAGATTAAATTTAGCAAACTCTCTTGCTCTTGGTTGGTAGAATGAGGAATGATCTTGGTGTGTGCCATAACACCTACTGTTCTAACACAAAGGACTTATCTAAATTAAGATTGATTATTACTTATTAATTAGGTTGACATTTATTCTCAGACATAAAAAATAATTTATTTTTGACTAAATCTATGAAAGAGAGAATAAATGATGTGGATTGAAACTCACCCCCCTTTGCATATCAAAACCTTAATCTAATGCCTTAGACCAAGCATCTCAATAGATGACAACTGGACTCACAATAATAAATAAAATTTGGAATCCATAATTCGCTCATTTGAGTTTGACGTTTGTCAGGAATGTGCTGTAAGATGGTTTGATGTCTGCTTCTATGGAGCCAGATCTGCTGTCCCAAATGGTGTTCCCTGAATAATGTTAGATGTCCATAATGCCTTACAGAAATATTAGGAGTGTTTGTTGGAGAAATTTTAAAAATTTTATAAATGTTAGGTTGATAATTTATATTTTTATATTTAGTATAATTTTTTTATAAAAAAATTTAAGAAAATAGAATTTTTAATAATAATTTTTAATTTACTTTCTATAAATTTTTTTTATAGGAATAGAAAATTCAAGTTTTTTGAAAATATTTTTAACAGAGAAAAAGAGAAAAAGACTGAAACACTTCTATTTTATAATCCTATAAAATATATTATATATTATAATATATTTATATTATTTATTATAAAATATTATGTATATATATTATATATATACACATGCATATATAGAATGTATAAAAAAAATAATATATTGTTTTTAACTTCCTAAAAATATTATGGATCTTAATATTTTATATATTAAAAGAAATTTATTATTTTTAAATAAAATATTAAATAAAGATAATTTTAAAAAAAGAATATGAATTTCAAAAAATATTGTATTTAAATAAAAATATGGAATATAAGATTTTCAAAAAAAAATATTCAATATTTTTAAAAATATTTAAATTTAACTAAATATAAAATTATATAAATTTTAAAAATTAAAAATTTTTAAGAACATTTATAAGAATTATGAATTTTAAGAATTTAAAAATTTATTACGTACCAAACGCCCCTACAGTAGAGGTGTCAAAAGGGCCGGGCGGCCCACGGGCCGCCCGGCCCAGCCTGTGATGGGCTGGGCTTTGGCCCGGCCCGTTACTGTTCATACGGGCCGGGCTGGGCCAAAGAAATTGGGCCCACGGCCCGGCCCGTCTAAAGGCCCAGCCTGTGGCCCTTTGGGCCCTAATGGGCTGGGCCCATGAGGCCCAATGGGCTAGTAAGGTCCTTACTCATTTTTTTTTAATTTTGTTATTCTTTAGTAATTATTAATATTAGATACTAAAAAATTTAATTTCGCAATATATATAAATAATAACTATCAATTTATCTAAAATTTTTAAGTTAAATTTTTATATATTTAAATTATAAATAAACATTCTTCTTTTTATATGTACATTAATTTTCATATCAATTCACAAGAAAAATTATAAGGCATATAAAATTTTAAAATATAAAATAATGAAATAATATTTAAAACTTAAGAATTAAGATAGAAAATATTTTTTTATAAAAAATTAATTTTTATATATGTATTATTTTGATATTTATATATATATTATATGTATTATTTTTAAAAAAAATATTTAAAAAAAAGAAAAGAAAAAAAAGGCCGGGCCCGGTGGGCCCTGTGGGCTAAGGGCCCGGCCCAGCCCTCTAGCCCACGGGCTGGCCCGGCCCGACCCTGTCCGGCCCTTTTGTAGGGGGGCCGTGGGCCGGGCCGGGCCCTATCCATAGCAAAAGGGCCCGGGCCCGGCCCGTTTAAAAAGCTCGTGGGCTGACTCGGGCCAGACCGAGCCGGGCCGGGCCGGCCCTTTTGACACCTATACCCTACAGGAAATTTTTATTTTTTTGCATTTTCAACCCTTCCCCAACTCTCCCGCCCACTGAATTTTCCCTCTCTCTCTCCTTCTAAGGCCGCCGTCACCCTGCATTGATGCTTCCGCTCTCACCGTCGATCCCCTCAACCAAACTCTCTCGCCCATTGAATTTTTCCTCCCACTCTCTTTCTCTCTCTCGCCAAAGCCACCGTTGCCCGGCACCGACACTCCCGCTCTCGCCGTCAACCCCTTTGCCGCACCCGCACCCGCCACCGCCCCACCCCTCCCCCTTGTCTTGACCCCTGCCGTCGCCAGCCCTGCCGCACTCACCTGTCGTCACTGGCGCACCCACCCCCTCCTCTCGCCGCCATCGCCCCACCTCCATCGTTGCAGCTGCTGCAGTTCGCCTCCTACACAGCGGCCGCTGCTGTTATCTGTCTCTGCCTGGGATAAACAGTTGTTTGCAGCCTATACATGCTAAAGTACAAACCAACCTTAACATCCAAAAGGATGGTGCTGTCCACCCACTTGGATCAACACAAGTTCCAAGTTTGCCAATTCCCTGGCTGATTACCATTACATAAAGTATCGTGCTCGGTCATACATTGCCACAGGAAGGAAGCATCAAATCTTTCTCCGGGTGAGACCATAGGAAGTTGGCCTCTTGTTCTAAAACGTATTGTATCCGACATCCTTGGTTTAGCATATACTCAATGATATGTTGAAGTGGAAAGGTTTCTGTGAATCGGCAACGAAAATCCTAATCTATACATAAAATTAAATGCTAAATGACATTTTCAATCTCTTTCTTTTATCTTGAAAATTTTCTATTGTTTAAAATGAGAATACTCGAAATACAATTTAACTAAATCTCATACATGATGCATTAAATTTACTCTAATAGTAACCGTTTCAAAGAATTAAATACACTTTATGAATAAATTTATTAGCATCCACGGTTAAACATGACAAATTTCACATTATCAGCGCATTATTTTTAATATTTTTTTTTTTACTTTAGTCTGTTTCTCAATCATATAATTTATGAATTTAACGACATGAGAACAATCATATATACAAGACTTTAAATAAAAATTATACTTAAAAATAATAAATTATTAGATGCCATTCATACAAACCAACATGTAAGGATACACTAATAATTAATGTAACTACCCTCTCAGACAATTCAAAAAAATTCACAAATTTCTCTATTTTAATTAAAAAATAAAGTTGCGTTCTCTTTCTTATTTTCAAATTATTTTTAATTTTTTAAAATAATAAAAATACATTTACTTTATCTTTTTCAAAAATATATTTTTGAAAATAAGAAAAAAATTTATAAAAAAACCCAAAACAACAAAATGGTTGTTTTCAGCTAAAATAATCTCTAAGTCTAAAACATGAAAAACACAATCTATTTTTCATATTTGTTTTTCATGTTTTGACTCTAAAAAAGAAAAAAGAAAAAAAGAAATAAAAAGAAAAAAAATTATTCTTAAATTTTAAAAATAAAATTACATATTTATTTAAAATTTAAAAAATATAGTATACCTATATTATAATTAAAAATATAAAATAATATAATATATTACACATTATGTATATAATAATTAATATAAATTATCACTCAAATATCAACAATTTATTAATCAAATTTATTATTTTATTTTAATAGTAAAAATTTATTTAAATGAATTGATTTAACATTTAATAATCAAATTTATTAAATAAAATATCATAAAATAATTTTTTTAAAATTTTAAAATAAACATGTTTTTTAATTTTCTGTTTTAAAAAATAATTTTTAAAATAACAAAAAAAATACATTTTCAATTTTTTAAAAACAAACTATCAAAATAGAAAATTAAAAATAAATTTAAAACTCAAAATAAAAAATAAAAAATGAAAAGACAACGGCAAGCTAATATTCTATTTTGTTATTTCTCCCTTTCACATTATCAAAGCCTTCCTATTTTGTTCTTACACTTTGCACGCTCACTTTCCAGAGCCCAAGAAAGTATTGGAGAATGTCTACATATCTTGATGTTCTCAACTAATCGGGGAGGGGGGGATTGTTTCTTTCTTTTTCTCTTTGTGGCAACTATGGGTTAGCTCTTTGAACATCTCTATCAATCTTTATCTGAAATGGTGAACTTATAGCTTTCAAGTGTGAGCAGTAACTAGAAAATAGCATTCCTTTTCTTTTTGAAATAAATGTGAGATGTGTTTCTATTGATTTAATACTGACATTTATGAATTCCTAATTTGTTCTACCGTTGCTATTATGCAAACATCTTTAGACATGTGACCTATAGAAATGATGTTGCCATGCCACGAAAAGTGAAAATTTGGAAAAAAAAAACACACATTATGTAATGAAAATATTTTCATTTACTTTATAGAAATTTAAAAAATCTTGTGATCTAATTATTTGATATCTAATGCAGAATAATTATACTAGAGCGTGGGCAAAATTTCCTGCATGAACTATAACCCTTAGACCAAGAAAATAGCAGAAAACTCTTCTCCAAAACAATGATGAAGGTAGTGATTCCTCAAAATTGCAAAAAAATAGGTGAGAAAATAATAGAAAGATGGCATGTTACAATAGGTCTATTGTTATTAAGAGATAGAACTGAGCATGAATGGCAAGGGGTATTAGAGAATATGCGTCAAGAAGAAGGTCAATGCTCAAAGATCTTCGCTTTGAGCTACAAATATTTACCTTCAAAGTTGAAACTATGTTTTTCATGCTTTGGCCTATTTCTAGAGGACTATGAGATTTGTGCATTCAAAATAATTAATTTATGAGCAGCTAAGGGATTTCTACGTGGCTGTGGAGTAAGAGCGATTGAGGATGCAGGGCAAGATTACCTATAGCATGTACTTGATAGAAATCTTATTTAAGTTGTTGGGAGGACGTTCAATGGGACTGTGAGTTATATCCATAATATCTTCCATGAGCTTTGTATTAGGGAGGCTAGGGAGATCAACTTTCTTAACACCATTAGTGAGGTACCTGCTTACGCTCATTACCTTAGAGTACATTGAGTCACTATCCATCAAAGTAATCTTAACAACTACGCCTCTATAAATTATCAAATTTGAGAAAAAACCAGGTTAAGAGTCTTTTTATTAGACACTTAAAATCTCTTCAAGTGCGAAGTGTAATAGAAAACAAGACGCCCAAGTCTTTTCTACATGAAATTGGCAATTTCGAACACTTGCATTACCTCCCATCTCATGAAGGCAAGATTTTCAAGTCTTAAATGTCACAAAGTCACCGTTCTTAATTTTGTAGGGGAAATAAAGCTACTGAGATATATTCTTTTACCTCTTTCTATTGGGCTCCCTCTGTATGTGGGGTCAACTTGAATATGTTTCATCGAATTGAAATTTCTTTACCAAACTTTCAGATCCTCTACAGATTGCCTGCCAAAGTTCATGAGGCTGATTGGTTACACAAACTTGATTGTTTGAGAACATTGAAAGTCTTCATACAGTTGAGTAGCATATCATTGAGATATTGTTAGGTGCAACTCCTTTCTCACAAAGCCTAGAAGTATTGAACTTATCATCCTTGCACTGCAAAATCAAAATCTTATGCACCTGTGATAGGGTCTATCGAAGTAAGATCAACATTGGATTTGTATCAATATGTAAATCGTCGTAAGCTACTTCTGTGGCTAACCTTGGTCAATTTTTCTCAACATGATAAACTTCCTGTTACCTCATAGAGCTTACCTTTGTTGGGTTCCAGCCTAACTTAGCCTAATTATGTTAGGCTACCTAACATGCCTAATTTTAGGCTACCAAACTATGACCTAACATTTGATTTTGGGGGGTAAGCCTAAGTATAAATACCCCCCCCCCCCCATAAGGTTTCATTTATCCTAAAATTTGAGCATTCAAGTTCAAGTTAGAGAAGAGAGGCAAGGAAGCAAAGTCTTCAAAATAAGAGTGTTTTGTGAGTGCCATTATATTGTTATATCACTTGAAAGAAAGTAGAGTATGTGAGGATATTTTTGTAATTATCCTTATTATAGTGGAATATTGCTTGGATCTTGCCCCGTGGTTTTTTCCTCAATATTAGAGGGTTTTTCACGTTAAATTTTTGTCTCTTGTATTTTTCTACTTGTGCTCTATTTCATGGTGGGAAAAGGTGATTCTATGAAGCTTTCATGATTGTTCGAATCTCTGTTCTATTTTTCCCAACAAGTGGTATTAGAGATCTTGGTTACGAAAGTATAAGTCTTTTTAGGAAATTCTTAGTATGCTCTGTGGTCGCAACTTTGTTTGATCTTCCACATCATAAAAGAATTGTCTTGGTTAAAAGCATCTTTCTTATATGTCCGGTTATTGGATTTAAGTGTGGTGTAGTAGAAGTGCATGTCTAGGAAAATTCTGGTTAAAGAAAGACTTGGTACTTAAGTGTCCGTTTGTGACCCACCTCTATTTCTTGGGAATTTACCTGGTGTACTATTCACGTACAGATATTATTCCAATATACGGTTACTATTCACAATGAATAGTAGAAGCCTGATGGAACCTAGTACAAACAAAATGATTTATCTGAATGGAACCAACTATCACGTATGGAGGGAAAAAATGAAAGATCTCATTTATGTGAAAAGTTGGCATCTGCCGGTATTTGCTATACAAAAGCCCAAATCGAAAACCAATGAAGAGTGGGAATTCGAACATGCCCAAGTATGTGGTTTTATTCGGCAATGGGTAGATGACAACGTGCTCAATCATATTTGTGATAAGACGCATGCCAAATCGTTGTGGGAGAAACTTAAATCTCTATATGCTCAAAAGACCGGCAATAATAAGCTCTTCTTGATTAAGAAAATGACGAATTTACACTATAAGGAAGATAGTACTATCTCTGATCACTTGAGTGATTTTCAAGGAGTTTTGTTGTAGTTGTCTTCTATGGGTGTAATGTTTGATGATGAGATTCAAGCTTTATGGCTGCTCGGTACTTTACCAGACTCTTGGGAGATGGAACTTGTTAAAGGTGTTGTTTTGAACGAAAAGACGAGGAGAAGATCTCAAGCTTCGTCTTCACAATCCGAAGTTTTCATCACCGATAAAGGAAGAAGTAAAAGCAAAGGTCCAAAAGGTAAAGATAAAGGCCGAAGCAAGTCAAGGCCCAATTACAAAAAATGTCGAGTGTCACTATTGTTGCAAATTGGGACACATTAAAAAGAAGTGTTTCCAATTCAAGAAAGACATGAAAAAGGGCAATGAAGAAAAGAAAGTTTGTGACCACAACGATACAGTTGTCGCTGCTGACCTTGTCATAGTTTATGATAAAGAGATTATTAATTTTGCCTGTCAAGAGACAAACTGCGTCATTGATAGTGGAGCTGCCTTACATGTTACATCAAAGAAGGAACTCTTTTCATCTTATACGCCCGGTAATTTTGGGATGGTAAAGATAGGTAATGAGAATTATTCAAAGGTTGCTAGCATAGGAGATATCCACTTGGAGACCAATAAAGGAGCACGACTGATTCTCAAGGATGTTAGGCATGTGCCTGATATTCGCTTTAATCTAATCTTAGTGAGAAGGCTTGACGATGAAGGCTATTGCAACAACTTTGGTAATGGACAGTGGAAACTTACTAAAGGTTCCGTGATTGTGGCTCGAGGAGAGAAGAGTCCTAGCTTGTATGTGACACAAGCTAACATTGCTGGTGATTCCATCAACGCTGTGGAAGATGAGAAGACAGTTGAGATGTGGCACAAGAGACTTAGCCACATAAGTGAGAATGGGCTAAACTGCTTGGCCAAGAAGGATATGCTCTCAGGTGTAAAGAGAGCAAATCTAAAGAAATGTGTGTATTGCATGGTCGGGAAGCAAAACAGAGTTGCTTTCAATAGTCACTCTCCTTCAAGAGAATCGGATTTGCTAGAATTGGTGTATTCCGATGTTTGTGGTCCCTTAAAGGTAAAATCCTTTAGTGGCGGGATTTATTTTGTGACATTTATTAATGACCATTCAAGGAAGCTTTGGGCTTATGTTTTGAAAACCAAAGATCAGGTGCTTGATGTTTTTAAGCAATTTAATGTTTCTGTTGAAAGAGAAACTGGTAAGAAGTTGAAGTGTATTCGTACTGACAATGGAGGCGAATACAGTGGTCCTTTTGATGAGTACTGTAGAAAGATGGGCATTAGGCATCAAAATAAGCCTCCAAAGACTCCACAGTTGAACGGTTTGGCTGAAAGGATGAACCAGACCCTAATGGAGAGGGTCAAATGTTTGCTTTCAGAAGCAAAATTGCCAAAATCTTTTTGGTGGGAGGCTTTGCTCACAACAGTACATGTTATCAACCTATCTCCTGCAATTACTCTAAATGGTGATGTCCCGAACAAAGTTTGGTATGGTAGAGAAGTCTCTTATGATCATCTACGAGTTTTCGGATGTAAGGCGTTTGTTCACATTCTGAAGGATGAGAGGTCAAAGCTTGATACTAAGACACGACAGTGTATCTTTATCGGTTACGGTCTTAATGAATTTAGCTACAGGTTGTATGACCCGACTGAGAAGAAACTCGCTCGAAGTCGTGATGTAGTATTTATGGAAGATCAAACCATTGATGATATTGAAAAAGCTGAGAAGAAAGTGTCTAGTGGCAGTGAAGGCTTGGTTGATCTAAATCCAGTTCCTATGGTGAAATTACCCAATGCAATTGACAGTGGTACTCAAGGAAACTGATGGTCAGCCAGGGGCAGATGATGCAGGAAATGATGATGAGGTTGTTGAGTAGGGGGACCAGCCTCCTCCACCATCGCTCAGAAGATCAGAAAGAGTATGGCGACCTTCTTCCAGGTACTCTAGTTCAGAGTATATCATTCTTACTGATGAGGGGGAGCTAAAGGGCTTTGATGAAGTTCAAACTCATAAGGATAGAACCCAATGGATGAGAGCTATGTAGGATGAGATGGATTCCTTATAGAAAAATAATACTTATGAGCTTGTGGAACTTCCGAAAGGCAGGAAAACCTTAAAGAACAAGTGGGTGTTCAAGCTTAAGAGAGATTGTAACAAGCTAGTGAAGTTTAAAGCTCGCTTAGTCGTAAAAGGTTTTGGACAAAAGCGAGGGATTGATTTTGATGAGATTTTCTCTTTGAGATAGTGGTATAAGAAGTTTGACTCTTTCATGATGAGTCACACTTGTACCAGAACTGACACAGACCACTGTGCGTACTTTAAAAGTTTCCCAAGTGACAAGTTCATTATTCTTCTACTATATGTAGATGATATGTTGATAGTGGGGCAAGACAGGAAGATAATTGGCAATCTGAAAAAAGAGTTGTCAAAGGTGTTTGACATGAAAGATCTAGGACTAGCAAGGCAAATTCTAGGAATGCAAATTTTTCTAAACCGGAAAGCTAAAAAGCTATGGTTATCATAGGAAAAATATATGGAGCGGGTTCTTGAAAGATTCAACATGCAGAGTGCTAAACCAGTTAGCATGTCGTTAGCCAATCACTTTAATCTCAATAGAAATAGTTGTCCCAGCAGTCAAGAAAATAGGGAAGACATGGCTAGGATTCCTTATTCATCTGCAGTCGGAAGTTTGATGTACACCATGGTCAGTACCCATCCGGATATCACTCATGCAGTAGGAGTAGTCAACAGGTTTCTTTCCAACCCAGGTAGAGACCATTGGGAAGCTGTGAAGTGGATCTTGAGATATCTCAGAGGTAGTACAAAAATGTGCTTGTGTTTTGGAGAATCTGAACCAATTTTGAAGGGATATGCAGATGTAGATATGGCAGGTGATCTGGATAGTAGGAAATCTACTTCATGATTCTTATTTACTTTTGCAGGCGGAGCTGTATCATGGCAGTCTAAATTGCAAAAGTGTGTTGCTTTATCTACAACAGAGGCAGAATACATTACCATGACCAAAGTAGGAAAAGAAATGCTTTGGTTGACAAGATTCCTTCAACAATTGGGAATGAAGCTGGAAAAGACTGTAATTTACTGTGACAGTCAAAGTGCTCTAGATTTGAACAAGAACACGATGTGTTACTTGCGCACAAAGTATATTGATATAAGATACCATTGATTACGATTAGTAGTGGAGGAGCATCAATTCTTATTAGAAAATCCACACTGATAAAAATCCTACTGATATGATGAAAAAGGTTGTAACTCGGGAGAAGCTGCAACTAAGTGATGGGTTGGCTGGCATGGACTCTGCTTAATTGCTTCTGGTGTTATTCTCCTTGCTCTTAGACTGGAGGGGAAGAATTGTTGGGTTCCAGCCTAACTTAGCCTAATTATGTTAGGCTATCTAACATGCCTAATTTTAGGTTACCAAACTACGGCCTAACATTTGACTTTGGGGGGGTAAGCCTCAAGTATAAATACCCCATCTCACATAAGGTTTCATTTATCCAAAAATTTGAGCATTCAAAGCTTGAACATTCAAGTTCAAGTTAGAGAAGAGAGGTGAGGAAGTAAAGGCTTCAAAGTGATGGTGTTTTGTGAGTGTCATTATATTGTTATATTACTTGAAAGAGAGTAGAGTGTGTGAGGATATTTTTGTAATTATCCTTATTATAGTGGAATATTACTCGGATCTTGTTCCGTGGTTTTTCTCTCAATATTGGAGGGTTTTCCACATTAAATTTTTGTCTCTTGTATTTTTTTGCTTGTGTTCTATTTTGTGATATGAAAAAGTGATTCTAAGAAGCTTTTGCCATTATTCGAATCTCTGTCTTATTTTTCCAAACCCTTTGAAACACAAAACTAGAATTAGACCCAATGATTACTTTGAAGAAATTACCTAAACTAAAGATCCTTACGTTAGGCTTGGATTCATACTACGAGGAGGAGTTGATTTGTTCTGGAGAAACTAACAACTTTCCTGAGCTAGAAGTATTGAAAATTGAGTTACAATTTCTATAGGAGTTCTTAGTTGAGGAAGAGGAAAGGCCAAAACTCAAGGGTCTAATCCTCATTAACTGATATGCAAGTTCAGCCATAAACAGAGTTCTTGCTTTCCTCTTCATTAATTTTTAAGAAACATTTTATTAAGCTCAAAGATTCTCAATTCTAACAATTAATTAATAAAATGTATGTCTCAGTAATTATGCAATTTGATATATGGTAGAACACAAATTAGGTCATGAAATTGCTTAGTAACAAAATCTATTACATGAACAAAGTCTTCCGTGGAATTAAAATGAGTAGTAGTTGAAATTTTTGTAATATATCTTTGAACTTCAGAAAAGACTAACAGTTGAAATTCATTGTATGAAAATCACCTCTTGAACTCACCTACTCAAGCAGTTTCCTGGTAAGAAAAAGTTCATCATCAGATTGTATGAATTTTAACCATATCATGCTACCTTTGCTGCCATGCCAATCCACCTCATACGACTCTACATTTTGGGCATTCACTATATTTTGGTTACCACAATGAATTAAGGTTGTACATACACTTTTGAGGCTAATAATGTCCTCTGAACTTAGGGAAAAAATAAGTCCAGCAACTTCTACATCATATTGATTTCATTATATAGTATACACCATAACAAAATCATATAAAAAATAAACAAACGTGTCTACACTCATTTTATAACTATAGCCATTATATATACGTATTAGCGTATATCCATGCCTAAAGGCATAATATAAGTAATATTAAGATTAAAATATAATTATAATTTATACATACTAGCGTATACCTGTCCCTAAAGACTCGGTGTAAATAATATTAAGATTAAAATATAATTATAATTTATACATGTTATATTAAAAATTATGAAGAATTTGTAACAATTTTTCTTGCATTAAACACTCTACAAAACTCAAATAATAAACAAATATATAAGATCTATAATGTTCACCAATATATTGCAAATCAAAATATAAGAGCAAGTAAAAAATAAATTATAAACATTGAACAAAAAATAAAAATAAAAATTATTGTATATACTTGTTAACATTTTATAATAAAAAAATTTATTAAATCTATATAATAAAGCATGTCAGTAAGTGTTATACAATCTGAACAAATTAAATTAAACATTAAATATCAAACAATACATACCAGCCGCCGTCGGCTGCCATGGCCACGACCGTGTGTGGTCAGGAACCCTTGTGTTCCCAAACCCTTGTGCCAAAATTAAAAAATAGAATTAACAAAATAAAAAAATTCTTTTTAAATATTTTCACAAAAAAAAAAAAAAAATAGGAAGGGAGTCGGACTCGCAAAACCCACTCATCAACAATTTTCAAACAACACCAATCAAGGGTTGAATTCAACTAAACCAATACTTATTTTACATTATCTCACATAATGTAAATAATTTAAAAATAATTAATTTTACATCAATCAATCAAGAGAAGAAACCCAGCAAATGCTTACACTCGCGCCACCTCTTTGGCTGCCTTCCTCATGCTAAGACCCACCCATTAATAATGTTATTTTTTCCCATTTTCTCCTTTTTTTTCATATTTTATATTTATTTTATTTTTTCTATTTCCTTTTTTTCCTTTTCTTTTTTTCCTTCCCATCTTTTTCTCCCTCCCACCCACGCTAGGTGCCTCTGACTGCCGATCGATGGTTCCTCGAACCCCTAATAGTTGTCGATCGAGGGTGATGGGTCAGCCACTACCAGCAGCCAATCGATGCGAGCACCGTCATCGCCCCCCATCGCCACGAGCAGCATCTACAGTCCATTGCTCCCCTACCGCAAGCACATCGTGCAAGTGTATGTATGTATATATATGTATGCGTATGTGTGTGTATATATGCCTCTGTATGTATATGCCTGTGTGAGAGAGTGAGTGGGTGGGTCTGTGAGACAGAGGAAGAGAAAATGAGAGAAAGTGAGGGAGTGGAAGAGAGAGAAAAGTTGAGCGGGAAGTCTAATTCATCTCAGCCATTCACCAACATTCAAAACTCATCTTAATCATAGGATTGTATCTCTAATACATGTTAGATATTTTCAAAAATCGTTCTGCTTTATTATATAAACTAGCGTATACATGTGCCTAAAGACACAATGTAAATAATATTAAGATTAAAATATAATTATAATTTATACATATTCTATTAAAAATTATGAAGAATTTGTAACAATTTTTCTTATATTAAACACTCTACAAAACTCAAATAATAAACAAACATATGAGATTTATAATGTTCACCAATATATTGCAAATCAAAATATAAGAGCAAGTAAAAAAAAATTATAAACACTGAACAAAAAGTAAAATTATTGTACATACTTGTTAACATTTTATAATAAAAAAAATTAAATAGCAAATAATGCATACTAGTCGTTGCCGACTGCCATGGCCGCGACCATGAGTGGTCGGGAACACAAATGTTCCCAAACCTTGTGTTCCCAAACTCTTGTGTCTAAATTTAAAAATAGAATTAATAAAAAAATAAATTAATTCTTTTTAAATATTTTAACAAAAAATGAAAAAAAAAACAAGAAAAGAGCCCAACTTGCAAAACTCACCCATCAACAATTTTCAAACAACACCAACCAATAGTTTAATTCAACCAAATCAATACTTATTTTACATTATCCCACATAATGTAAATAATTTGAAAATAATCATTTTTATATCAATCAATCTAGAGAAGAAACCCAGCAAACGCTTACACCTGCGTCACCTCTTTGGCTGCCTCCCTTACACTAAAACCCACCCATCAACAATGTCATTTTCCTCTATTTTCTCTTTTTTTTTCATATTTTATATTTTCTTTTCTTTTTCCCTTTTTTCTTTTCTTTCTTTATTTTCTTTTTTTCCTTCACATTTTCTTCTTCCTCCTACCCACGCCAGCTGCCTCCGACTGCCAATCGAGGGTTTTTTGAACACCCCATAGTCGTCGATCGGGGGTGATGGGTCGGCCACTACCAGCGGCCAACCGATGCAAGCATCATCGTCGCCCCTCCACCACTGCGAGTAGCATTTACTATTCGTTGCTCCCACTACAAAAAAACGGGTTTATTGTGGCGATTATTTTGCGGCGGTTTTAAAAACCGCCACAAAACATGGAATTTTGCAGCAGTTTTGAAACCGCCGCAAAATATGATTTTGGGGCGGTTTCTTTAAAATTTTGCGGCGGTTTCAAAAAACCGCCGCAAAATTCAGTAAAACATGTTTTTTTGTGACAGTTTTTAAAAAATTGTCGCTAAATTTAAAAAATAATTAAATAATAAAAAAATTAAATTCATTTTCGTGGCGGTTTCTGAAAAACCACCGCTAAATTCAAAAATAATTAAATAATTTAAAATTAAATTAATATTTGCTGCGGTTTTCGAAACCGCTGCAAAATTCATTAAAAAATTTCATTTAGCGGCGATTTTTGAAAAATCGCAGCTAAATTCAAAAATAATTAAATAATTTATAATTAAAGTTAAATTAATATTTGCGACGATTTTGAAAACCGTCGCAAAATTCATCAAAAAATTTAATTTAACGGCGGTTTTGAAAAACCACCGCAAAATTCATCAAAAAATTTAACTTAACGACTATTTTGAAAAATCGCCGCTAAAGTCAAAAATAATAAAATAATTTATAATTAAAATTAAATTATAAATTCATTAAATAATTTAATTTAGCGGCGATTTTTAAAAACTGTCGCAAAATTCATTAAAAATTTTAATTTAGCGGCGGTTATAAATTTAAAAATAATTAAATAATTCAAAATTAAAATTAAATTGAATTAAATTAATAAAAAGAAATATAAAATCTTAAAAAGAAATTAAAATTTTAATTTAAATTAATTACAAAATTTTTATATATATAAAAGTAGGATAGTCTTGAAAAAGGAAATTTTCTCCTAAAACTTGCATTAATTAATGATTTGTAATTAATACTTATTTTATTAATAATTTACATTTTGTAATTTTCATTAATAATTTAAAATTTTCAATTGCTTTGAAGTAGTAAGTAGTAATAAAATTTTCTCCCAGAACTTGCATTAATGATTTGCATTTAGTACTTATTGCATTAATAATTTATATTTTGTAATTTGCTTCTTAATTTATATATATAAAAGTATGATAGTCTTGAAAAAAGAAATTTCCTCCTAAAACTTGCATTAATTATTAATTTGCAATTAATACTTATTATATTAAATAATTTACATTTTGTAATTTGCATTAATAATTTAAAATTTTCAATTGCTTTGAAGTAATAAGTAGTAATAAAAATTTTCCCCCAAAACATGCATTAATGATTTGCATTTAGTACTTATTACATTAATAATTTATATTTTGTAATTTGCTTCTTAATTTATATATATAAAAGTATGATAGTCTTAAAAAAAGAAATTTCCTCTTAAAACTTGCATTAATTATTGATTTGTAATTAATACTTATTATATTAAATAATTTACATTTTGTAATTTGCATTAATAATTTAAAATTTTCAATTGCTTTGAAGTAATAAGTAGTAATAAAAATTTCCCTGAAAACTTGCATTAATGATTTAAATTTAGTACTTGTTGCATTAATAATTTATATTTTGTAATTTGTATCTTTATATATATAAAAGTAGGATAGTCTTGAAAAAAGAAATTTCCTCCCAAAACTTGCATTAATCAATGATTTGTAATTAATACTTATTGTATTAATAATTTATATTTTGTAATTTGCATTAATAATTTAAAATTTTCAATTACTTTGAAATAATAAGTAGTAGTAAAATTTTCCCCCAAAACTTGCATTAATGATTTGCGTTTACTACTTATCGCATTAATAATTTACATTTTGTAATTTGCATTAATAATTTAAATCTTTCAATTGTTTTGAAATAATATGTACTAATTATTGTAAAATTAATAATAAATTTTAAATATACGAGTTTTTCAATGCTAATTGTTTTGTATTAAATTTGCATGAGTTTTATGAGAAATATTAATAGACAACTTAAACTATTAATTAAGTCATAGAAAATTATTCATTTATTTAAAATATTATTTTTATATCCTTATTCTATGTATATTTATATAATATTAAAATATGATAGTCAAATAAAGTATTTTGCCAAGTGTCAATCAATGGTGAATTTTTTCCCTAAAAAACTTGCATTAAATCAAAGGTAGTGATTAATTAATTATTAATTACTTTAATAATTATATCTTAGTTTTAAAAATGTGATGTCTTAACAAATTCATAAAAAATTATTTAAGGTTGTCAAATGCTACGATTTTTCAATGCAAAGGTTTTTCAATGCTAATTAATATTTAAGGTATCACATTTTTAAGATTATGGAAGAAATCAAAATTAATTTTTTTAAAATTTTGTTATTATTGAAAAAACTTATTCTTATTCATATTTAAGAGTAATTTATATTTATAATTATTATATAATTAAAATTAAATAAAAATCTTAAATATTAAAATTCATTATTTTCATTAAAAAAATTAAATTTAGCTTAAGAAAATAATTAAAAATTAAATTAATAAAATTAAATATAAAATCTTAAAAATAAATTTAAAATTGCATTTAAATTAATAGCAAAATTAATTAAAAATCTAATTTAAAAAAATCTAATTTAATATTTTTGACAATTTATTTAATTTAACTCAATTAATTTATTTTTAATTTATTCTATTATTCTTTTAAAAAATAATCAATAAATAAATGTTTTTAATATATATTAAAAAATATAAAATATAATTCTGAAATTTTAATAAATATAATTATGAAATTTATTTATAAATAAACTTATTAAATGTTAAAAATCTATTTATAAATATAATTCTAAAATATAATTCTGAAATTTAAATAAACTTATTTTAATAAATATAAAATTAGTTGTTAGAAATTTATTTTCAGAATTATGAAATTTTAATATAGATTTTTAATAAATTAAAAATCTATTTTTAATTTATTCTATTATTTTTTTATATATTTG
Organism: Diospyros lotus; assembly: GCF_014633365.1. NCBI lineage: Eukaryota > Viridiplantae > Streptophyta > Magnoliopsida > Ericales > Ebenaceae > Diospyros > Diospyros lotus. Next base: position 35,375,662 of record NC_068344.1, read on the forward strand.
TTTTTAAAATATATAAAATATAATTTTGCTAATGTATATAGTATATATGTGTCCACATATGTCAAGGAGTGTTTCGCAGATCAAGTGGTTCGCGTGCGCGTGTGTACAGTAAGGGTTCTGGGTTCGAAACTTAGGGAGAGGGAAGGTGTTGGGATTTAATTTCCAGCATCGCCACGTGGCGCGCCCACAGATGGCCACGTGGCGTGCAAGGGTTGGGCGAGGGCAGGTCGAGCGGCCGGGCACGGGCTGGGTTGGCCCGTGCAGGTAATTAAAAAATTAATTTTTTATTTTAGCGACGGTTTTGAAACCGTCGCTAAAATTAAAAAATTAATTTTTTTATTAATTTTTGCGATGATTTTGAAACCGCCGCTAAAATTAAAAAAATAATTTTTTTTATTAATTTTCGTGGCGGTTTTAAAACCGCTGCTAAAATTAAATATATTTTTTTAATTTTTAAAAATAAAATTTTAAAAAAAATTAAAAAAATAAAATTTTAATTTTAGTGGCAGTTTCAAAACCGTCGCTAAATATTATAGAAACCGCCGCTAAATCACTTATTTAGCGGCGATTTTTAAAACTGCCGCAAAATTTAAAATTAGCGACGGTTATTCCAGCGGTTGCAAAAAATCGCCGCTAAACGCTCTGCGACGGCTGGCTTAGCGACGGTTAAAAATCGCCGCTAAATGCTGATTTTTTTGTAGTGTCCCCCACTGCGAGCACATCATACGAGTGTATGTGTGTATATATATGTATGCGTATGTGTCTACGTGTTGGAAGAAGAAGAAGATGGGAAGGAAAAATGGAAAATAAGGAAATAAAAGAAAAAAAGGGAAAAAGAAAAGAAAATATAAAATATAAAAAAATGAGAAAATGGGAGGAAATGACTTTGTTGATGGTACTTTGTTGGGTTTCTTCTCTAGATTAATTGATGTAAAAATAATTATTTTTAAATTATTTATATTATGTGGGATAATGTAAAATAAGTATTAGTTTGGTTGAATTAAACTCTTGGATGGTCTTGTTTGAAAATTGTTGATGTGTGGGTTTTGCGGGTCGGGCTCTACTCTTTTTTTTTTTTTTGTGAAAATATTTAAAAAGAATTTATTTATTTATTTATTTTATTAATTTTACTTTTTGATTTAGGCACATGGGTTTGGGAACACAAGGGTTCCCGACTACTCACGGTCGCTGTCATGGTAGCCGGCAGCGGGTGATATGTATTGTTTGATATTTAATTTTTAATTTAATTAGTTCAAATTGTATAACACTTACTGATGTGCTTTATTATATAGATTTAATAATTTTTTTCTTTTTATTATAAAATGTTAACAAGTGTATACAATAATTTTAATTTTAATTTTTTGTTCAGTGTTTACAATTTTTTTTAACTTGCTCTTATATTTTGATTTGCAATATATTGGTGAACATTATAAATCTTATATGTTTGTTTATTATTTGAATTTTGTAGAGTGTTTAATACAAGAAAAATTATTACAAAATTTTCATAATGTTTAATATAATATGTATAAATTATAATTATATTTTAATCTTAATATTATTTACACCATGCCTTTAGGCATGGGTATACGTTAATATATATATATATATATATAAAGGAAGCAGCCATCGCCCTCAGCAGCTGCCTCCCTTTACTTTCTTCTTTCTTCCCTCTTCTTTTCTTTCTCCTCCTATAAATAGTGTTTCCTTCTTTGAAAAATTACAACGCACATCTCACAACTCTCAACACAAAAATTTCCAAAAACATTCTCATACTCGCCCGCTCTAGTAGTGTATACTGTCTCAGTTTTGATAGTGTTTAACTAGTATTCGAATTTGTTGTTAGACGTTGAAACTTGTTAACTTCACATCCCACCAGGGCCGACTGAAGGGATAGGCTGATGAGGCAATTGCCTAGGACCCCAATTCCTTCAACTTAATAAATAATTATTTTAATTTTATAATTAAAATAAAATTAATAAATTTTTAATTTTTCATTAAGGGGTTCGGGCCTCTAAGTTAATGATGGCTTAGGGTCCCTTAAGCCCTTGAGTTGGTCATGCATCCCTCCTATTGTTATACCTGCGAAATATACACCAACCAACCTTTAACACATTTGGTGAGGTGAAAATTTATTTTAAAAGAACTGTGTGTCATATAGACTTCGATTTTTCCATCCATGTACTGATCTAGTTTACTTTCATATACTGTTGTGTATTTATTTTTCTTTGCATGATATTTGTTGAATAGTCAAAGCTTTCTTACAATTGAAAGAAGTGGAAGGTGGCCAAACCATGATGTAATAATATTGAGAAGGCGGGCAGCCAACCTTTGTTAGGTAGCAGCTAAAATTGGCTGCTACTCATGCCTTTTGCCAAACGCGTTTCACGCGTAAGGGAGGCCTATAAATTGGCCTCCACAGCTCATTTGTTGATCATCCCAAATCATCCCATTTAAAACAAGTTTCTCAATTGTAGAGAGAGAGAGAGAGAGAAAAATAAAGAGTTAGAGAAAAATAATGTTTTTTTCTATTTTCAAGAGATATTATTTTGTTGTTATCTTCTTGTAATTTAGAAGAAAAATTGTAACTCCTATTATTTCTCATAGTAAATTCTTCTACCCTTACTTGTGGTTTTTACTCTGATTTTACTACAAGAAAATCATAATTTAATGACAGGATTTGTGACGAGGCCCACCTGTAACTAATATGTGAAGGGTTTAGTAAAGGAAATCCATCACAAAAATATTTTAATGACGACTTACCTATCACAAAATTTAGCGATTGAATCAGTGACAGAACAATCCGGTGGCCTGAATACTGTAGCTGCTTCGTGTTCGCTATTTCGCTATGCAGTTAGCTACTTAATAGTTAATACTCAATACAGGATGTTTTGATCTGATTTACACACACAAAAAAAAAAAAAAAATCGAATCTGTTACTTGCCATTTTTCCTATACACTATGTGAAATTTGCATTAAATAAAAAAAAAAAGGTAGAGTGGCAGACATCATCTTTGTTTTTAGACATCATCTTTGTTTTTATTTTGGCTAACGAGAGTTCATCTTCATTGAATATCTTTATTTCATCTATTAAAAAGTTAACACATCAAGTTTAATGCAATTCGACAATTTCAAAATCTTAGTTCTCTTCTTCAATTATGTCATATATTGATTGAAACAAATAAATGATATCATTATTTTTTAATTGATAGGTTGATTCATCCTGTATTGACTCTTCTAATTTCTATAGCAATAATAGAACGGACTTTTTAAGGGATGACATTCATCAAAATATCACTTCACAATAAAATAAGAAATGTCTTTCTAGCAAATGTCATAATTATCTACATTGAAAGGGAGATTGCTCTTGGTATCGATAAAGAATTATTAATCAACAAGTTTGATCATTTGAAAAATTGCAGGTTATAGATTTAAATAATTTTATAAGTTATTTATATTACACATTTTTAGTATTTTTTTCTTTTTAAGTTAATAAATAAGATTAAATATATATAAAATTCGTTAAACTCTTGTTTTTTTTCTTTTTATTTTTTTTATTGATGAAATTCACGGTTAATTTTTTCTTTCTTAAAGCCGTTCCATGTAAAAAACCGTAAGTGCGGCCCCTGCGTGACACGTGCGGAAACCCAGATATGGCAGGGTGGATTAGGATAGTATAGTGATGAGGTGGAAACGCGCGTGACACTGTGGCTCACGGCGACACATTCGGCTGCCCTCAAAAGCATCTCCGCCGCTATAAAAAGTTAAAAGCCATTGAGAACAGCTAAACCAATTTTTAAATTGTGGGATTGATTCATTTTCAAAGAGAATGAAGTCTTGGTCTTGTGGTCTTTGTTTAAAATTCCGGGAACTTGCTGGTGGGCTTCTTGGAAGTTGCTCTCCCTATTTCTTCTTCTAGTAGATTGAAGGTTGCTGCTGCCGGGAAATCTAACATGGCAGAAATGCTTATTTCAGGAGTTGTCCAAAAACTTGCCGATATAGCAGGTAATCTAATAGCAAAAGAAGGCTCTCGCTTGTCTGAGTTGAAAGAAAACATTGTTTGGATTGGAGATGAGATGAGGTGTGTTAAATCTTTCTTGGAAGATGCTGATGAAGTAGAGTCAGAAAGCAGAGGATTGGCTGACTTCATCAGGAGCATTTGGGATCTTGCTTATGATTTGGAGGATATCGTGGATGCGTACTTCCCTAAGCTATCACCACTTAGAAGGAATGACTGGAAGGGGCGTCTTGGTTGGTTTTTGAGAGCCAAAACTGTTCGTGACTTTGCGGTGGAGATTGAAGAAATAAGACGACGAGTTGAGGATATCAATCGCAGGAGACAGACCTATCAAGTCCAAGATGCAAGTGGCCCTGCTGGAAGAGAGGTATGGGATCCAAGAAGAACTTTTCCTCACATTGGCGAAGTAAATGTTGTTGGTATGGACGAACACATTGAGGAATTGGTGGCCGAAGTGTCGGATGAAGATTTAGAGCATCGTGTGATCTCAATTACAGGTATGGCCGGTCTAGGCAAGACAACACTGGCCAAAAAGGTATATAATTTTGTTCGACAAAGATTTCGGTGTTCAGCTTGGATTTATGTCTCTCAACAACCAAACCCAAATGAACTTTTACATGATATAGCAAGACAAGTTGGTTTGACTAGAGAGAAGTGCAGGCACAACTTAGTTGGGAACTTATTCAAGATTTTAAGCCAAAAAAGGTATGTGATAGTAATTGATGATATATGGCAGATTGACCCATGGAATGATTTAAAAAATGGCATTCCTGTTAATTCCATAAATGGAAGTAGAATAATCATCACTTCCCGATACAAATATATAGGTGTACAAATTGGTGGGCAACATTTTTTACATGAATTGCAACCCTTGGACCAAGAAAAGAGTAAAGAGCTCTTCTTCAAAATGGTTACGGCTGCCCCACAAGACGATGATGAAGATGGTGATTCCTCACAATTGGAAAATATTGGTAAAAAAATAATTAAGAGATGTGGCGGTGTGCCGCTTGCGATAGTTGTCATAGCAGGCCTATTGTTATCAAGAGAGAGAAACATACACGCTTGGAAAGGGGTATTAAAGAGTATAGGTAAAGATGAAGACCAATGCTCAAAGATCTTTGCTTTGAGCTACAAAGATTTACCTCTAATGTTGAAACAATGTTTTTTATACTTTGGTCTATTTCCAGAGGATCACAAAATTTGCACATTCCAACTAATCAATTTATGGGCAGCTGAAGGATTTATACATGGCAGTGGAGGAAGGGCAGTTGAGGATGTGGGGCAAGATTACCTAAATCACTTAGTTGGTAGAAACCTAATTCAAGTTGTTGAGAGGAGATTCAACGGGACAATTAGATTTTGTCGTGTTCACGATATCTTGCAAGACCTCTGCATTAGGAAGGCTAGGGAGGTGAACTTTTTTAACACTCTCAACGATGTAGCCTCTTGTGCAGATTGCCTTGCACCACGCAGAGTCACAACCTTTTTTCAAAGTGATGCTGGCAACTACGCATCTCCAAATTATCAAACTCCAAAGCTTCGGGCTTTCTTATGTTTCGATTATTTGACAAGTGATAGTGGGAAGCAGGTTAAGCTTTGTCTTAGAAGTTTCAAATCTCTTCGGGTGCTAATAATATGGCACTACTCTCCGCAGATAGCTCTTATGAATGAAATTGCGAAGTTAATACAGCTGTCTCACCTTCTTTTGGGAGGGCATATTGTGGAGCTTCCTTACGCCATAAGCAATTTGAAAAATTTGCTCACCTTGGATCTACGTGGATGCCTCGAAGTCATCATCCCTGATGTCATCTGGAAAATGAAGCAACTTAGACATATTCTATTACCTTTTGAATGTCGGGCTCCTTCAGTTTGTGGGGTCAAGTTGGATGGCCATAGGGGCCATCCGTTTGAAGTTTCTTTACCAGAACTACAGACCTTCTTTGGATTGCCTGTCAAAATTTTCGAGGCCAATTGGTTGAACAAACTTGATAGTTTGAGAAGACTGAAAGCCTATTTTACAACTGAGCATATCATTGAGGTATTGTCAAGTGCTAACTCCCTGTCACAGAGGCTAGAAGAATTGCATTTATCATCGCTATACCATACAAAATATACTTATATGGCTCAGGGATTATTTACTGAATTTAGATCAACATTGGATCTGTCTAAATATGTAAGCCTTGGTAAGTTACTCCTGTGCCGGAGCCGCATGGTTGATTTTCCACGACATGATAAACTGCCAACATGCCTCACAGAGCTTATCCTTGAGTACACTATGCTGGAAATGGACCCAATGGTGACTTTGAAGAAACTACCTAGACTTAAGATCCTTATACTTGGATTTCAATCATACTTTGGGAAGAAGATGGTATGCTCTGGAGAAGCTGACAGCTTTCCTCAACTCAAAGTATTGAAAATTGATGCATTTAATCTAGAGGAGTTTGTAGCTGAGGAAGAAGCAATGCCCAAACTCAAGAACTTTACCCTCACTCACTGCATACCGAGAATGAGAGTTCCAGATAGAATCAGAAATAAAATCATGATTGCCCCAGTAATAATAGGTAACATTTGTTGTGTTTCGTTTGTGTTCTTTTGATTATGGATATGTTTGTCCAATTCATTAGTTTACTGTTTTAATTTGTTTCATGTACTTGGAAATTATGCATTTTCCTCAAAAATATGGGGCTGGCTTTGTTACATGCACACATGTAAACTCCATCAGAAAACACCTTGGTTGCAGAGGGGGCACCTGGTTATCCATGTGATCCGTGACTTCATTTTGGAAGGTATAAGTCCTTACCCAATTCTTTTACTCTTTCAATTATGCTTTCAAGAAAACAACTTAGAATAGATATTCCCCTAACTACATTCGTATCATGGATGATGGGCTTCATATGTGGTGATAATGCCATAATTTGATTGAATTTGTGACGTCTCACAGGTTAAAGCACCATCTAAAGGATGATGAATATATGGGCTCTTGATCTTCGGATTGCTTGCTCCTCAATCTATTCTTGCGACATGATGTCTTTCGGTTGATTGCTTCCCGTTTATTGGTATCTTCAAACTCATTAATAGTCAATTATTTGATTAGTTATGTATCCATAATTTAAAATAAAATATAAAATATTGATTGTAACGCTCTTCTCCTCCGGCATTTAAAAAAAGTTTTGAATTCTTTATGAATTTTTAAAGTTTGCTATAACTTTAATGAGTGTGACAAAAGAACTTATTATTGCTTCAGGACTTGGCACAATTAACAATAAAATTTAATGGCATAAATCATAATCTAAAATTAAAGTAAAGGAGGAAAGTTTAATGCATAATCGATAAAATTAAAAATTAAGTTTAAAATTAATGATAAACTGAAAGTCTTGCCTGTTGGAATTAAAATGGCTAATAGTTGAGTTTTTTTGTCACTTGCCTTTTAACTTTAGAAATGACTGACACTTAAGCCCAAAGACCAATGGACCCAAATAGTTTGAATTATGGGAGGAGATTACAAGTGGAACCATACTTTAATTTGTAAGCACATATATTAATTGGTTAAGACCAAACATCTTACCTGACCTGATGTGTATTAGTCATCTAATTTTATTTTCTTTCTTTTTGTTTTTTGGTCAAATAATAATAGCAAGAGTAAATTTCACACATCATCATTAAGATTTGATTAAATTATATCGATTATTCATTTATTTTTTAAAAATGCCATCTTGCCTCTCCCTGGTATTAAAAAATATCTAAAGAGACCATTTTACCTTTGTGCTTATACTAACCTAAGCAGACTTTCTCTCCCCCATTTCCCATCCATTCTTAGAAATTTTCTCTAAAACTAGTGACAAGCTGACGAGAATTTTCCTTTGTACTCTACTTTTATTTTGACTTTCTTCTCTCATCTCCCTTTTATTATATCTTTCTCTCTTCCCTATTTGATGACGATTAAAGCTATTGTTAAATAGACATCGTGAAAATCCAAAAGAGTTTTTGATAAGGCCATCGACAACAATAATAACGGTCTCGATTTGATAATAAATTTATCTCTTGTCTCTGTCTTTGAGTTTCAATTGAAACTCATATTGAGTGGGTTCCAACCACAAGACAATAGGATTTCTTCCTTTTTGTCAACGATTGGCAAAGAGGAAGATACCCATCTATCCCTCCTTACGTTTGTCCCTCACCCTTTATATGTCATTTTTTATATGCATATATCTCTTTATGAATTTCAAATAATTGGGTTTCTCTTTGTCGTCAATTGTTCACAATTAACAAGAAGAAGAAATACCCTTTCTTTATCTTTCTCTCTCATTCTCTATCTTATTTCTTTCTATTTCGATCAAAACCTAGAGCTATAAGGAAAAAACCCCATCTCTCTCTCATTTTAACATATATGTGGTCGAGGGCAATGATGACTACTAACCATCCCAATATTCTTTTTTTTTTTTTTGTTAACATGTGTATGATTATTGTGTATGGAGAGAATAGAGACATTTTTAAAATTTAAAAAAGTTAATATTAGTTAAGTAACGAGAAGAAATTTAGTGTTATATAATATATAAAGTTAAAAGAAGTCAATAATATATTTAAAATGAGAATATTCAATACAATTTAACAAAATCTCATAGATGATGCATTAAATTTACCCTAATAATAACCATTTCAAGGAATTACATACACTTTATGAATAAATCTATTAGTGTCCACGGCTAAATGGGACAAATTTCAGACTATCACTGCATTCCTATCTTTACAATTAAGGTAGTGATTAATGATAAGTGGTAAAGTTAGGGTTGGAATTGTAAGAGTACTATTTTTAATATTTTTTTAATTTAATTTGTTTCTCAATCATATAATTTATGAATTTAACTATATGAGACCAATCATATACACAAGACTTTAAATAAAAAATTCTACTTAAAAATAATAAATTATTAGATGCTATTCATACGAACAGACATGTAAGGATACACTAGTAATTAAAGAAACTATCAGACAATTCAAAAAATTTCACCAAGCAAACTATATATATGTTGCTGAAATTTCTTCATTTTAATTAAAAAATAATATTCTATTTTATTATTTCTCTCTTTTGCCTTTTCACATTATCAAAGCCTTTCTATTTTGTTCATCCACTTTGCACACTCACTTTCCAGAGCCCAAGAAAGTATTGGAAAATGAAGGGTTCCAATACCCAATGCTAATTAGGGATTTTAGTACACTTACAATTCTACATATCTTGATGTCCGCTGCTAATCAAGGGAAAAGAGAGAAGAATTGTTTCTTTCTTTTTCTCTTTGTGGCTTGCGATGAGTTAGCCCTTTGAACATCTCTATCAATCTTAATCTGAAATGGTGAAGCTATAGTCTTCAAGTGTGAGCAATAACAAGACAAGAGTTATGTAAACAAAAATTAGCATTCCTTTTCTTTTTGAAATATATGCGAGATATGTTACCTCTAGCGGCCCTCTCCCGGATCATCCCGTTAGCATAGGAAATCCGAAAGGAGGTCGTCACAAATTGGATATAAGAACAATAATCACCATATTAACCCCCCCCTTTTTTTTAACTTGCTCACTATCAATAGGAGCTTAAAATAATTATTACATACCCTCTACATTATCATCTTGAGCTTACCGCCCATACATTTTTCAAATAAAAGGGCACTAAGGTTTTAACAACAATTGAACCCTCTATTTCATGCCCTCAACATTACACCCATAGATCTTGAGGTTGAGACATCCTTGTACACAACTAAACCCGGGCTCTAGCCTCATTAGACTCGCCCTTAGCAATAGCTTATCCCTTATCTGGAATGACAAGAATAAGCAAGATGAGCCACAAGGCTCAGCAAGTATATATATATTGCAACAAATAAAGACAATAGAGTCAAGGCATGGATAAACCCAAAATGGAATAGACCCGACTTCCCAAGTACGAGTAACATTTCCCATTAGATCCCATTATTATTATCATTCCCATGCCATTGTCATTTTGCATTTCATGCATCATTTCATTTCTCAATCATTATGATCATTTCCAGGCCATTGGCATCATGTAGTTCATGCATCATTTTATTTCTCAATCATTATGACCATTTCCATGCCATTGTCATTATGCATTTCATGCATCATTTCATTTCTCATTCATTATGCTCATTCCAATGCCATGGTCATTATGCATTTTATGCATCATTTCATTTCTCATGAATATATAATTTTCCATGCAGCATATCGGTCCTCAAGGCCTTTCATTCACATGCATGCATACATATACATAGAAAAATCATTTAACCATTCATTTGGCTTGAGCATCGCCGACCGGGTCTATGGCCACCTTTACCGCGTCAGGCGCTCTTTAGGATATCCTTTTCTCAACCTGCAGTACGTAACCGCCGCGCAAAATAATAAGTGCGCAAATAATAATACCATGCAATGCTCATGTACGTTTCAAGTGAGCATATCAAACATGCTACATTATTAGCAATGTTCTCCTCATGCTCATCATGCATACTTAAACATTTCAAGACTATATCTTCACATGAGTTAATAATATTTTCATCACATGATTTCGCATCATTATTTGAGATTCATTTTCATACCACAAATGATAGTATTATGCAATACTCATGAAGATTTTCAAGTAAACATATCGGCATGCTTTATTATTAGAAATGTTCTCATCATGGTCATCATGCACACTTTAAACATTTCAAGGTTTTATTTTCGCATGAGTTAATAATATTTTCATCATATGATTTGGTATCATTCATTGGGATTCATCTTCATATTATTTCTCAACGTCAAACAAGTTGATTACATGAATTCACCATTAAAACTCATGATTTTCATCTTTAATTCCCACCATTAATTAACTTCCCCATTTTTGGAACACTTACATATCGACGAGATGATTTTTGAGGTCAACTAGAACATCACAAGAGTTTTGGGGAAGAATTACAAGCGTTAGAAAAGGATTGGACCACAAGGAAATGATCAATGCATTCTGTTGGTTGACCGAGTAAAAAAGTTAGTCAACCGACTGTAGGCTTGGTCGACCGATGAAGAAGACTTGGTCGACTAAATAGGGACTTGGTTGACCGAATAAAAACATTTGGTCGACTAACAGAAGCTTAAATTGTCACTTGATCGACCGACTGAAATCACTTAGTCGACCGACAAAGGCTTATATTATCACTTGGTCGACCGACTGAAATCACTTGGTCGACTAACAGCCCACTTGGTCAACCGACTAAAATACTTGGTCGACCGACTGAAATACTTGGTCGACTAACAGAAGCTTAAATTCTCACTTGGTCGACCGACTAAAACACTTGGTCGACCAATCAGAGAACAAAACACTTACTTGGTCGATCGATAAAAATGCTTGGTCGACCAACTGAAGAACAAAACACATACTTGGTCGACCGACAAAAAAACTTGGTCGACCAACAGAGGTCTGAAACTTAAAAATCATTACGATAACCCACAAAAATCAACATCCCAAACAAGATACACCAAATCTTGCTCCTCTGACATTCCTAATCAATCAAGTGTCATTCCTTTGAGAATTTAGGGTGAACTAAATCCTAATGAAAACTCACAAAAAGACCCATCAATGATAAAACACAAGAGTTAAAGAAATGAGAAAATAATCCACCGATCAATATAAACTCATGATTTGATCTTCTAATAAAATAGAAGATTTGAAGACAAGGGACCCAAGAAGGAAACCAACTTGACCTATGAGAAAAAGAACCAAAGTTTGCATTATTAAGGAGAATCAACGGGAACTTGCAATGTAAAAGGAAATAGAAGATAAACTTGCATAACCAAAAAAAGATGCAAGAAGAACTTGCCTTTGATGAAGAAAAACCCAAGGAGAAGAATGCACCCAGTTGCAACTTCACTTCCAGCTTCAATGGAGATCGACAATGGAAGAAGGAAGAAAGAAGAAGAAGAAGAAGATTGATCGAGAGAAGAGGGAAAGAGAAAAGAGAAAAACAAGGAAAAGAAGAAGGCATGGAGGAAGGGATGGCCGCCCACCAACCTTCCAACCATTCCATGGCCAAATTACCATTTTGCCCATCTCTTTTAAACACAAACTACAACTCATTAAACCCCTTTTGGTCATTTACCTCTTTTTTCTTTTCTTTTTCATTTTCCTTTCTACTCCACAATATCCATAAATTCATTTATAATAATAACCATTTATGAAATTCCCTAATTGCCCTTACCTTTTTCAATAAAGCAAGGACCATTTGGTCACTTTGCATTTTACAATTCTTTTCTTCTTTTCTTTTAATCTACAAAATACAATTATATATATATATATAATTTCATTTATTAAATTCCATCTCTCACTTTTTACACATAGGCCTAAGCCCAATTCAAAAATCCACTCATACCCTTACATAGGCCCAAACCCAACTCATTGGCTCAATTAATTATAATGGCCTATTTCCATTAGCTCACCAAAAGGGCCTCAACATAACATTAAACCCAATGGGCTTCACAACCACTCAACACTTGCCATATAAAAAGTCTCCCTTTGGGCTCAACCCATGTTTCCAAAAAAACCAATCCATAAATTTAATACATCATTTATTTCATACATCAAGATATACACACACATATATAATTCTCATACCCACTTTACTAATTGCCCAATTCATTTTAGGCCCATAGGATTTCTCTAATCCCATCACATTCATGAACTTTAAACACTTGGCTCAAATGGGCAACCCAATTCATGAATTTAGATACATAAATTTTTTACACTTTAAGAATATTTTCCAACATTCAATTTATTAGGGCAAATCTCCAAATCTTCACAATTAAAATATTAATAAACTTCTAGACCCACTAACGGGTCGTTACATTACCATTGGTTTAACATTGACATTTATGAGTTCCTGATTTGTTCTACCATTGCTATTATGCAGACATCTTTAGACATGTGAACTGTGGATATGATGTTGCTACGCCATGATAAGTGAAAATTTGGAGAAAAAAAAAAAAAAACACATTGTGTAATCGAAATATTTTTATTTATTTTATAAAAATTAAAAAATCTCATGTTTTGATTATTTGATACCTAATGCAGAATAACTGTATTAGAGTCGATCGATAGTGATCAGGCACCGGTTGACAATCTGTGACTAGGGATCAATCAGTCGACAGTTGACCTCGACCTAGTCGACGCTTCGCTCCAAGGTCACAAATGGTCAACATCACTTCATCGGTAGACAGCTCATGCCTCCCGTTATCCAGACAAACATACGCAGGAAATTATAACCACAACCAACTCGCGCCAAGCCTTTAGGAATCTTGTCCCAGATCAATTTTGACATCTTTCCCAAAGAAACAAGGGAGATACAATACCTCGTAGGCACTCAACAAATAAAACCCCAACGAGTCTCTTATTTAATTTAAATTAACTTATACAAATAAATTCTTTAACTCACGGAATTAATATGCGAAATCGAATCAAACCAAGGAAATGTATGGAATTCATGAAGCTTGCCTTTATTTAGTAGATTTCAGCATGTTTACGCCCATACATAGCTATTTTAATACACGCTGTAAATTAACATAATTTTCCAAAATTAACCAAATCGCATTCAAAATTAAATTCTAACCGTACAGAATTATTAATACACGCTTCCCTACTTACCTGACTATTTAAACTTAGATTAAACCAAGTTTAATCTTGAATTTCTCCTCAAAATAGCCCCTGCGTGCTACTTCATCTTTTCTGATTTTCCTTCATTCGTTTGTTGCTTAAACCATGCCATTTACACATTGTTCTCAGCCTAAAAAGGAAAAAAAAAGAAGACCATCAAAAGTTGTTGCGTGGCAACGTAGCATTAGGGGAGAGCAACTGTTCGGATTAACTTAATTAACTGAACTGAACCGATCGATTTGATTGATTCGGTTCAGTTACTCTTAATAACCGATTCAGTTCGGTTATTAATTTATAAAATAATCAGTTAACTCAGTTAATCGAACTGCAACGCACGTGACACTCCCCCCTTAACACCAACTCCTAGACAACCATCTCTCTCTCACTTTCTCTATCAACAGGCCCAACACCCCTTCTATTTGCCACCGCCAACCCAACAAAAACCCTTAGAAACCTACTATCCCTCCCTCTCTGCCCTTCCTTCCCCTTTCGACCCTCCCTTCCCCTTCTCTGGTTCTCTCGCCCTCCCTTCTCTGCAGCGGCAACTGGCCCACCGCCACACCCCCCACCACTTCTCTCTTTCTCTACCTTCCATCTTCGGCTGTCTCCTTCCCTTTATATTCTTCATCATTTCATCACAAACTCTCTAGCGCAACGACGGAGATGGCTGCCATCGCTCTCTCCGATGAAGACACTGACGCCATGGACTCCAATCACTCCACCTCGGCCATTTGTCAGGTAAATTCTCTAGATTTTTTTTTTTTTTTTGTATATTTTTAACTATAAAATTAATTTTTAGATCTATAAAAAATTAGCCTTTGGGTCAACCTTATTTTTTAATATATGAGACATCGTTGTTGTGGGAATCTGATTATCGGTTCCGATTATCGGAATCGCCGGCCAACGACAACAATGGTCGATTAAATCAGTTTCATTTAGTTCGGTTAGGTGGATTTTGTTGATCAATTCGGTTCGGTTACTCTCTTTCAAACGGTTCGGTTATAACCGAATGCTCACCCCTACCCAGCACACCCCATCGCTTTGCCCAAAACGCTATCAGAAGCTGTTGCGTGGCAGCGCATCACACCTTACGTCATTTTGGGCAAGGAATGGCCGAAATAATTCAGCCAAAATTCTCTCCAGCATGCACAACCTCCGCGGGTCGAACTCGCGCCCTCACATGCGCACAAAACCACCCGTGCTGTCCATCACCTTCAACATATGTATCCACCTCATTAAATTTAAAGCAATCCCAGCATATTTTCAGGAAATTGCGTTTAGACCCCATAACTTTTGAAAATTATTACACACACCCCATTTAATAATAACTCTTATACCCCGAATTTCAAGCAATTACTTCCCCATATCTTTAATATGAAAATAAATTAATATTTTCTTTAAACCCATAAATATTTAATAATCACCGCCAAATATAATAGTTAATAATTATTAATTATTTTTAATTTAAATTAATAATTATTAACTGTTCATGAATTATCCAGATGCTACTGAAAAAAATCTACCCTTGCACGACATTTTTCAGTTCTATACACATCTATGATGGATGCTAAAATCATTCTGGAAAGCATCAATAAAAGCTTTTAGAGGCGTAAGTGGCAATTTGTAAGAATTACACTACACTATCACAAATTTATGACAAGATCATAGACCAAATAGGAAAACAAAAGGTAGCATAGGACACTAGTGATGATAGACCTCGGAGAAAGGGGATATACTACAACAAAAAAAAAAAATTAATGTTTTAGCAACAAAAAATTTCGTCGCTAAAACATCAAAATTCGTTGCTAAATTTTTTAGCGACAAATTTAATGACAAGTACCTTTTCGTCTCTAAAAAGGGTGTTACTGAAATTTAGCGACGGAGTTAACGACAAGATTTTTTTAGCGACAAAATCGGCGACGGAGATTGTACCCGTTGCTAATCAATGACGAAATTAGAGTCGGAGTTGACCTTGCCACTAAATTTTAATTTTTTTATTTAATTTTTTTTATATTTTAGCGACGGAGTTGATCTCGTCGTTAAATTTTTTATTTAATTTTTTTTATTTTTTCACGACGGGGTTAATCCGTCGCTAAATTTTAATTTTTTTATTTAATTTTATTTTTATTTTTTAACGACGGGGACCGTCGCTAATTTTGTTGTTAAATTTAACCTCAAAATTCAAAATTCAATGCCCTCCGGGCCTCCTCCTCCCCTCATGTGCATCACGTGGTTGTGTTGGGATATTACTCCCAGTTATTATCTCAAGCTCTCTATCGGATTCGAACCTCCAATCTCTCATGACCAAGTTTTGCGCGCGAGCCAGCCGATTTGGAAGCCTTCTTGTTTATTAATGTATATAAAATATATTTATAGTATTTTCTTTCAAATATTTTAAAATTATATTTATATACCAAAATTTCTTAAATTTATTTAATGATATTAATTTTAATATTAATGTTAGTAAAGAGAAATCAATATTAATTTTAATTTTATTTCATTATTAATTCAAATAAAATTTTATTAATTATTATATTAGTAGTGAAAAATTATGTTTTTATTTTGATTTTAATTTTTAATATATTTAAAAAATTATTAGTTTAATTTTTAATAATATTAATGTTAGTAAAAACTATTATGATATTTTTAAATGTAAAATTTTTAATTAATTTTTTTTTTATTTTTTAGCGATAGGGGCTAAATTTTAATTCTTTATTTAATTTTCTTTTATTTTTTAGCGACAAGGTTGACCCTGTCGCTAAATTTTATTTTATTTATTTATTTATTTTATTTTTTAAAGACGAATTGACCCGTCGCTAAGTTTTAATTTTATTTAATTTATTTTTTATTTTTTAGCAACAGAGTGTACCCCGTCGCTAAATTTTAATTTTTTTATTTTTTATTGACGGAGTTGACCCTTCGTTAAATTTGAATTATTTATTTATTTATTTTATATTTTTTATCGACGAGGTTGACCTGTCGCTAAATTTGAATTATTTATTTATTTATTTTATATTTTTTAGCTACGGGATTGACTTGTCGCTAAATTTTAAATTTTAATTTTATCTTTTTTTATTTTTTAGCAACGGGATTGATCCCGTTGATAAATTTTAATTTTTTAATTTAATTTTATTTAAAATTATTTTTATTTTTTAGTGACAGGGTTAACCCCGTTGCTAAATTTTAATTTTTTATTTATTTATTATTTATTTTTTAGCAAGTTGACCCGTTGCTAAATTTTAATTAATTAGTTATTTGTTTTAAATTTTTATTTTTTAACTACAAGATTTCCATCGCTAAATTTAGGGATGGATTTTTCGTCGTTAAATTAAAAAAATATTTAAAAAAATTAGCAACAAAAATTCCGTTGTTATCCATCGCTAATTAGCAACCGAATAATTCTGTTAAAAATTATTTTTCTTATAGTGAAAACATTGAAAACAATCATAACAAGATGAATATGAAGCATATTTGCATTTAATATTTTGATCAATGTGAACGAATCTATACTGCAATAGCCCCACCATTGCCCCGTAGAGAGTGTACACAATATGCATAATGAGGAAAGCCAAGTTACTAGAATTTCCAATAATGACATTGCAAAATGCAATACATTCGCAAGCCTAGCTTAAGCTTTTAACCATCTCATTAAACATTTTCTCTAAGTTATGTTGGTCAAAAAATCCTACAAAAATCCTTAGTTACAAACCATCCTCAAAGTTAGAGATCACATGAGCATTGACACCTAATTTGGGGATTTTTGACTTTCAAGCTCAAGCTTTCCACTTCCCTGGCAAATGTTTCTGCCCAAGCAACAATTTAGACCTTAAACATCCATCGCTTTCTTCCTCGATATTCTCATTGTCCAAAACAATCATGGCTTCAGATAATGATGACCCTACCTCCTGTTCATTGATCACTCCGGTAAATTTCTCATCATCATATCCCATAAGTTGATGGAGAAGAAAGATACAGCGAAAGAGAGATCGGAGTTGGCAGAGAGAAGTGGAATGGAAGCGCCTGGAGGTGTGTCGGTGAGAAAGGGCTTGAGCTCCTTATGCATTCTTAGGCTGAACCTCGCCACTTGAGCCATTTCTAGTCCGTCGAATCAACTGCTTCCGATCGCTAGGTTTTGGCGCTTTTAAACGAAATCATTTTGAGAATGGATGAAGAAAAGCGCGGGATAACGGACTGATGCCTTATTTGCCGTCCAATAATCGTAAGTGAAACATTGGTCGTCAGATTGGTATATAAAGCAAAAAATAAAAACACAAAAATACTATTGAGAGTGGAATTTGAACCCACACCCTTTCCAACCAGAACCTTTATCTGGTGCCTTAGACCAACTCGGCCATCCCAACATGCACAAATGTGTTTCATATGTTTACTTAAGAACATTAATAACACATTTCATATGTTGATGTTAATAATAAGATACGAGTTTCGTAGATACGTCATTCATTTACTAGCACTAGGCTTTGAATAGTTTGATGGTTGCTTCTTGGTTCCATGGGCCTAAACACACCCCAGCCCATGACTCAAAAGAGAGCCCAAGAGTGAGCTTCAGCCCTAAAATCCTTCGGCAAATTCTTCTCATATTACAGGTAATAGCCTTCTTGACTGCGGACACTTTGTATTAATGCATTATACATTTATATTAACATAACATATGATAATCAAACACCATCCATCCAGTTATTGTCCCATGACAAAGAAGAAGATGCCAACCACAACAGGCCAATGCTCTTTCTTGGCGCATAAAAACAGGTAGCCAAAGACAAAGGCACGAGCAGTTGTTAAAAAAACGATTCAAACTCTTGCCATCGAACCAAAATAGTCTTCACATGTCTTAATCTTTTATTATATTAACAATAATGTTTTCTTATTTATTTCTTAATTTTTTGGTGTGAAAATAGGTTTGATTTGTTACAAATTTTCATTTTATTTATCAAATTCCATCCCAATATTTGTTCAGCTTACCCACTACTTAACTTCTAATTTTCTCTCTAATCAATATTATATTTACTTATTAAAATTAAATCGTACATATTACACACATAAAACTTAACATTTAAAATGATTTGTAAAGTGAGATTCTGCCACGTGTAGGCCACGGTATGACTAAGCCTATGATTCACCGGGCTGTGGCCACGTTGATTTAATTGAGCCACATAACGTACAAGTACACAATAGCATAACGGATATTAGGGAGAGCATGAAATGACATATCCCTCAGAGCCACTTCGATGGCGGCGCTGCTGCTGCTGCCGCTGAAAACAACCACTGAGATGTGGGCATCCTTTGCCCATTATGTCTAACCAAGTTTTAGCATCTTTTTTCTTATTTATATATTTAAATTTAAATATTTTATATTACTGTCTTGTGTATTTAATATAAGATAACAATAAAAAATGTTATTACTATAAGCATTAGAGTTTTCGAATCAAGTTCTGATAATGCCCAGAACAAGCACCCTTAGCTCGGCGGCCCTATATCATGGGAGAGGGGTAAATCAGGATCCAAGCTCCCTTGATCTTGAACCCAAGAGCATTTGCACTTGCGGTATCTCCATGAGAGTGCCAGAGCCACTCGGGCTGAGCCCTGTGGCAGTTTTCCAAATTAAGTTCCTATTACAGTTTGTCATTCATATAATCAGCATAGTGGTTTCAAAACACTGACCTTTTAAAGGATTTGTCACATATTTCTTCTCCACTTTTTTGCTTCCTTCTCAGTTTTCCTTTTTTCTTATATGAACTTTAAATAAAATCTTTATTACCCTTAGAATTTTTGCAAAAAAGTTAAGTTTCCAAACGTAAAACAAAAATATTATGTATAATTCATCCACTTTTTTCTTCTCGACACATGAATTTTGATCAAACACGTTGTTCTTAACTTCATGACCAATAGTTGGTTGCATCCAACACAATATTGTCAGCTTTCATTTGATGTCAATCATCATATAACGCTCGCTTACATGTTTACTTCATAATTTTGTTCCAAAATCCGACTTTTGTTAGTAAGAGAGTTGAGCCCTTATTATACAAGTCGTTCATCAAACTTAGACCTTTAAGCAAATATATATATATATATATATAATATTAATGATACAAGACTGCATTTTCTCAACAAATTGGGCCAACCAATAACCCAAAGACTAGCTAGCTTCATCATCAATTCCAAATGTTCATATATAAAGGACAAATGAAAGTAAGAGCGAGCATAAGTTCTTAAATTGAACTAATCGAATCGAATCGATAAGTTCAGTTTGATTATGTAAGTGTCGATTAATGGTTGGTTATTTCTAACAAAAATTTTAATTAATTTTTATCAGTTTGATTTTTATGATTCGGTTAACCGAACTAATCGAACCACTATTATGTGAATCGGTAGGCTTTTGACAAAAAAAGAAATAGTGTTGAGCATTGAGGAGTGGAGGTGGAGCCCATAGAAAGAGAATAACTTTAATTTTTTGGAAGCATCCTCTCCCATCCAACTTTCGACCAAGGGGAAATGGTGTTGAGCATTGAGACATGAGGTGGAGCTTAGAAGAAGGGAATAACTTTAATTTTCTGGGGGGCATCCCCTCCCTTCTATTCAATTTCTCTTCCAAAAACGTAAATATAGAGAGAATGATAGTTCTATCTTCTTCTTTTTTGTCGTCCAACCTGGCCACCACTTCCGCCCCTTGTCACCACCACCATCCCTCATAGACGAAGACGAAGACGGAGACTCAAAGAGGTTGAAGAGTCGAAGATGAAAGGCTGAAATGGAAGGGCTGGCCCTTCGTCTTTGTTTCTAATTCGATTGGCCCTACGTTTTCTTCTAACGCTGACCCAACATCTCTCTCTCCCTCTGATTTGCACCACTGTGCTCATCAATTGACATCGATAAGTTTTCTGGCAACTTCTTCGGTAAGTTTTCCATTAACGTTAATGCCCCTTCAATAAGTTCAGTTTTTGGTTCGGTTCGATTTTTACAAAATTTTGTTAGTTAGTATGGTTATTTGGTGTTTATCAGTTGGTTCGATTCGATTATTACATGTGATTTGGTTTGGTTCTATTCAGTTAGTGATTTTTGGACGGTTCGATTCGATTATAATTGATTGCACATCTCTAAATAAAGGGAAGTTATAGATCGTTGTTCGTATACCTCAACAAATCCTTACAAGATAGAAACAAAGCCAACAACAAGAAGGAAAATACAACAAACAGAAAATAAAAGCAGACAAACACACAAACCAGATCTAACAAAACAACACCAAACATAAAGGAAATGTGAAAACCAACAAAAATCAAAAGAACACAAGCACACACGCAAAAACACATAGACTTATGTTTGGATTCGAATTGAATTCTACTCACAACAAGGGTTTGAGCTCCTAGTCAATCCACTATATCGAGCAACTATAGATACAACGATTACAAAAACTGATCAAGAATTACAAGCTCTTGAATCCCAAAGTATCACCCCAATCTCTCAATCCTCACAGATATCTCTCCCACATTACAGTGATTCACACAACAAAGAGAGGAAAAGAAGAGAAAACAGGGTTAGGGTTTTCACGATTTCTTGCTCTTGCGATTTCAGTCTCTCTGCTAGAAAAATCAATTGACGTTCCCAATTCTTCATAAGATAAATATATGCGGGCCAAGGGACAAAACTGGAATTAAAAGAAATGACCAAATTAAATGGACTTGGGCTTAGGGTTGTTGGGCTGCAGACACCAACGGCCCATGGCCCAATTTAATTATAAAATATCCAGCAGACAAATACTTGAGTCACGCACATTCTTAACAGAAGTTAATTGGCTTGTAATGAACATGATTAATTATAGATATATATATATCCTATATTTACTATAAGTCAGTTGCATAGCCAAATAGGCAATTGGATATCCCGCTGTTGCGTTTCATTTGGCATAATTAATTAAAGGGTTTGATGTGTTGTCACAGGACTAGGGTGCACGTTTGGGACCCTTGTTTTATAACCACAAATTTTCAATATATAATAGTGTGCCAGCACCCATTGATAGTATGTTATTAATTACTTAGTCAGCTAAGAGTAAATTAATTAATGTTGGGTTGGTGAGTGACCTTGAGTAGATTTTACTTTACCACGAGTTAAAGTATAGAATTTCCAATCACATCATTTTGTTATATTCTTTTTTTATAAAGAAACAATTTTTCTATATAAAGAAACGATTTTCACAATCAACTATGATTTGTCATGAATTAAGTTAGTACTTGTCATGGTATTTTTCGGATCACCTTCCTTATAGGCCGGACTCGACTTAGCAAGCCGACCCGACCTCCTAAAACCCAATAGGCCAAAGCCGAGATAGTTAGAATAAGGTCGCATTTCGCCGAAACCTGAGCTCAGGCTGCGGAACTAAGCAAACTCTAGTGATGCTTTCAGCTTGCTGGACAAACCGTTCAGCTCGCATGATACAAAGACTGTGAAACAATCGGAGGTAGGGACCCATTTACTTTATCTGAGGCAAATCAGATCCCTGGTAATGCGAAATTCATTTCTGATTTTATGGAATTGATAAGGACACTTTGTCTCCCGTGACATTATCCTTCCATTTTATGGATTTTATGTAAATTATAAACAACACCCCACACTATAAATATGGGTCAAAACACTAGTGTAAAGAGGATGGACAATAATGATATCCTGTTATTCTGTCTGAATAATCAGAGAATAGTTGTGAACTAGAAATCATTCTAGTCGAACCATATAAAAATTTCACTACATGTGACTTATTATCTGTTTTATTTCGTTTCTTCTTTTGGCCTTTGAGCTCATTCTCTCATTGCGGGTCTAAGAATCACAGTTAACCAACTCCGAACATCAACGGTATTTAAATTTTAGAAAATGAGTAAGAAATGAGAGCAATAAGCAAATTAAGGCCATCTTTTCCTTTACCTCTAGAGAATTTAAGAATAACATGATTTTCACTTAATCTTTTTGTGTGATGTGACCCATAAATATGGGACCAAATTTATATATTTTTTTATATATTTTTATATTTTTTTTCGTATGATCATTTAAATATTTTAATTTACTTCAATTATATTTTTAGATTTGTATTTTCAAGTCAATTTAACCCCTATATTCTAACATTTTATTTATGTGACAACTTAAATTTTTTGTTATAAAAATTACATTTATAATTTATTTAACAATGAGGTATAGAAAATGGAGGTTAGATGGTGCATTTGAAAAATTATGATCAACAATGAATTTTTCTGTGAATTGTGAATTTTTCATAACCTGATAAATTACCGCATACCTTATATATCCTTGAGTTTATTTACCCAAACATAGACATAATTCTGAGTCTTAGAAACTCCCTAACCTTTTTCCTACCTTGGGAGAGAGATCGTTTACTCTGAGAAATTGATAGCTTTTCTCGACTCCAAGTATTCAAATTTGAATTGTTTCCTTTGGGGAAGCTGCCAATAAAGTCGGAGGGCTGGCAAAACTCAAAGACTTTACCTTAATTCATTATAATCCAAGAACAAGGGATTCAGGTAAAATAAGATATTAATTCAACCATAACTAATGCTGGAGGATGTCAATAAAATTATACCATGTTTCATTGGTATACTTCCATTTTCCCCTCTTTTGTTTTGTGGTCATGTTAATTTTTTGAAGTTTATTGGTTTGCTATTTTAGCTTGTTTACCCATTGTTGTTAATTATGTTGGTTTCTGGATGTGCCAAGAGAAACACATCACTTGGTTCCAGACGACACTAATGATACCAAACCTGATCCATGACTACTTGTAAAGAAAACAATTTAAGGATATGCAATCAATTTTGTATAGGATGATGTTGTTTGGGACCAGTGCCGGGCACCAGCAAAAGAATTTCGTTTCAGTACATGATACTGTATCTATATTCTTGTTGACAAGGAACTTCATATACAAATATATATATATATATATATATATATATTAACATATATTAACAGTGTTGTGTTTTCATTGAATCTGTAATCTCACAGGTGGAAGCTCTATCTTTTCTCCTCTGATCGTTTTAGTGACGTGATTGCTTTTGGTTGATTTCTTATAAGAAGGCATACCATCTGCTCTGTAATTTGGTGTTCCGGTGGCCGTGTGTCTTCAACTGATCAATAAGAATTGATTGTGTCATTGAAAATAAACCATCTGCAGCTGGATCAACTCGTTGCCCAATGCCATCTTCTTCATGCATGGCCCCCCATTCTGAAAACACTCTTTTAACTCCCTTATATGATCAAATGCCAGAGATATCAATCTGTTTATCAAACTCATGGCCACATGGATGTTGGGTCCTGTTCAACTAAGTTGTAGATAAACTTGCAGAGTATTAGGCTTGAAGTAGGATATGGCTCACTTGTGCTGGAGCTTTGCTTAATTCCAGCCATTGTAAAGCAGCCCTTACACATCTATGGTTGTGGCAAAACCAACTGTATGCCTTTTCAAATGTTTGTAAAGCATTCTCTTGTATCAATTATGAAATAAAAGATTTAGTATTTGATTTATATATTAAAAAATAGTCAATAAATTTCACTTTGATCGAGATATTTACATTTTTAAAATTTATTACTACATTGAGAACGTTCTATAATTTTATATATAGTGATTTATTATAATGTAATAATTCATGTATTTTTTTTTATCCAGAATAACAATACTAGCTAGTTACCAAAATTATAATGTTAAAAAAATTATTACTAAGATTGATAAATCACAACTAGGATATTATTCATATTAATGAATTAAAATATTGGTTTAATCAGCAGTAATTAAATATTAATATATTAAAAAAAACTTGTGATGAAAATGTATGTACTTGTGTTAATAGGAAGTGTAAAATAAGTTAAACAATTTTTTCTTAAAAAAATTGTAAGCAAGGGTGTGTATAATTTAGTCAAATCCGTTGAACCAAACTGAATTAGTCTTCAAATATTCTGTAATTTCGGTTTAAGTTTCATTTTATATAGGTTTAAATTTAGTTTTATGAAATCGCACTTAAATTTAGTATTTAACACTTATTGACAATAACCTTATTTCAATAAGTTTGTTGATAATGCTTTTTTTTTTTCCGTAGGAATCGAGGAACCCTCGATACGCAATGTCTATTTTCGACAAGGATCGTCACATTTTCCTTATAACTTATAGGCAACCGATCGAACTAAGCAATCCGTCGGGCCAAGTAAGTCCAGCTCGAAGACCGTGCCTGTGTAGCAAAGTTGATATCTACCGCGCTGCCCATGATCCGAACGCGCAACCTTAGCATATCCAATATTTGAATCCCGCGCCATCGACTGCTTGAACTACCCTAAGGGGTTTGTTGATAATGTTAAACTCCAAAATAACGGAAAGGGTTAATTGAAACACACACAAAGAGAATCTCAAATGTTAAATTTAAATCACAGAGAATTTTGATAAAAAAAAAAATTGACACAAACTATAAGAAATTTGAGTAGAATTTACTCGGCTCTTTTCAATGCATAAATCAAAAGGTAAACATTTTATTTCCAAACAGACACGAGAAGAAGAGAAAAAAACAAGGCTGAATAGACACATGAAAAGGCAGAGTTGATTTTATCACAATCATAGATGGGTATACGACTTAGTTGGAGAAGAGTGTCTAAACTGATCATTACCCAGTGTCCACCTGACTATGAGTTTGATCAATAGATAGATCATATCAACAGTTTTTAGAAGTAGCAACGGACAAGATTGCTGTCAGAAGTGATTTTATCCAACTGCTGCAGATGCAACTCTCCATCCATCACTTGGAAATTGAAGCCACACATCTAAAAGACACACTGTAACCAGAACCCCAAACTGCAGGGTAGATGATACCCTCTCGCAAGCAACCAAGCACCTGCAATTGTTGCTACAACGATCAGAGGAGAATAGATAGATGAGCAAGCCGTTTCAAGAAAATAATGAGTCCCTGCGCTTCCACCTGCCACACAACACAAATTCAATAAAAACACAACAGAGTCAGTTCATGTGAAGTTCCCTGTCCAAGAGTCTAAATGAAGATGTCACGTATTGAAATGAAATTCCTCTGCTGGTGCTCAATAGGGTGCTCCTAAACCACATCACTCTATACAAAATTGATTACAAATTCCAGAACTGTTTTCTTCCAAAATGAAGTCATGGATCAGGTTCAATATCGTTAGCGTCATCTAGAACCAAGCCGAGTGTTTCTCTCAACACATCTAATATGCCAACAAAACAGGGTCAAACGTTATTTATCTCTTGCGATACTCATGTTGTGTATCACATTCTACATGATGAAATCCTTGCTCTTGGATTTCAGATAACAAGGATAGAAGTCGAGTTTTGGCAGCATTCCAGAGGCAGTGATTTAAATTTCAAAAGTTGCCAATGAGGAAAGCTGCCAGTTTCTCCAGAGCACACCATCTCCCTTCCAAGGTAGTAAGAAAAAGGGCCTAATCTAAGGACCTTAAGTTTACGGTGATCTTCAGGCTCACCCTTGGGTCTATGTATGTTTGGTAAGTAAACTCAAAGCTAAGCTCTGTGACATGCCAGGCTGTGGAAAATCTACTATCAGTTTATCACCAGTTCTGCATATTGAGACAGATCCACTGTCGATCCAAATTCTTCAAATAGTACCATTGATAATAAATGCAATTCTTGTAGTCTTTGTGGTGTGGGAATCACACCTAACAATATCATAATGATATATGCTTAGTTGCATAATAGAGTCTCAATTAAACTATCAAGTTGGTGTAACAAATTCTATAAAGACTGTTTTCTAGAGAAAAATCGTAACTTTATTTTCTGAATACTATTATTACTTTTACTGTAATTAATAATTATAGATGGCCAACCTTTATATGCAATTGCAACATCCATTGGTTTAAATGGCTAAACATGACAGTTTGAGAGGAAGAGCGGAAAATAGTTGGTTATAAATCAGTAGGCTAATTTACCTGCTCTTCTCACATATTTCTAAGGTTTCTTGAAATCAATTATATCTGCTATATCAAACTACAAAATTCTGTTCCATTTGATTCCTCATCTATGAAAAGGGTGAAATTCCAATCTAAGCAGCATGCATGGCAGCCATCTTTTAACATTTCAACCGTGCTGATGACACCATTAGATTGTTAATTAGTGAGGCTAACCCTGATGGTGGCTAATGTGTGAAGCGGCATCATCATCTAAATTGTTGAGCCAATTGCTCGTGACACCAAGACCTCTCTGATTGCACACTTATTTTAATGTGCAGAGAAAGGAGTACAAATGTAACAGACAGCCTTTTGATTAGAAGGCACGATCAATGACAGAAATATGCCCGGGATGGAGCTAGCATTGTCTGATTAGCTTCCATTGTCTGGGTCCTATTTTAGTTTTATGATTCTGTTTTCCTTACAATAGCTAGTTATTTGCTGCAGATCAGCAGATGGAAACTAAAGCATTTGATGCCTATGAGTCTGAGCTCGAGAAATGCTCACAAGTCATATAAAGCAATATGGGATCAACTGGAAGTTGGCTGGGAGTCTTCTGGGTTATTTCACAAGGAGGAACCTATTACTTGACAATGAGGAACCTAGTGACAGAGTCGATGAGTACCCATTCATCATCTCAGCAACAACAAGATAGAATTCAAAAGGCTAGAATAAGAATTAAAAGAAAAAGTGGATGAGCATTCCTATAATCATGAGAATCTACGGTGGACAAAACAGAAATTATCCTCAAATCTTGTGTCCGCTGGAGGCTAGATGTGATGCTGATGAGCTCTAAATACCGAGAAGCCTTTCGTGTCATGATAGTCTTGGACAGTAAGGATAGCGACGAAGAAAGCAGCATATCTTCAAGGTCTATATTGTTGCTTCAGCGGAAACACTTGCCGGGGTAGTGGAAAGCCAGAGCTTCAAAGTTGAAGAATACCAAATTTAGGTGTCAATGCTCTTTTGACCTCTAACTAGTAGGGTGGATTGTAGCTAGGAACAAACTTGGGATTTCATAATCATCAGAACGTAGAGAAAATATTCGCATGAGAGTTAAAAACATAAGCTAGATTAGCAAATGTCTTGCATTTTGCGCTGTCATTATTGGGAATCCTGGCAGCTTGGCGTCCACTATCACATCCTGTGTACTGTGTGCACCTCAACAGGGAAACAGTGCGGTTATTGCATGGGGGATTTTTTCTAATTGATAGAAATGTTTAAATATAAATATTCTTCAAATTCGTTTGCTTATGATAGTGTACAATGTACCATCCCCATTGCCCCTGGGCCTATTAATTGCAGTCCTTTGGACCTTGTTATTCATTTCTTTTTATCTTTAAATTTGTTAAGCATCCATGAAAGCCACTAGCAAATTCAGATGGCACAGAACACCAAAAACAGAGCAGACACCATTCCTTCTCAGAAGCAATCAGCCAAAAGCAAATCATGTCTCACAAAACCAATTGCAAAAGAATAGATTGGGAAGTAAACAATTTCAAGATTCAAGAGCCTAGGTTTGTATCGTTTAATTAGTGCTTCCACCTGTGAGATATCGCATTCAATTAAAACATGGCACTTCTAGTAGATACGGAGTCCGTTCTCTGATATAACCTTTTACTGAAATGAAATACTTTTGCGAGTGTTCTGTGTGGTTGTGTTGTGCTAAGCAACATCAAACTATTTGAAAGTATCTATTAGCAAATTTTTTATTTAAAGCATGATTGAAAGAGTGAAAGAATTGGGTTAGGACTTTAACCTTCCAACACGAAGTCATGGATCAGGTACATGGCCAGATATCTCATGTCCAAACCAGTTGTCTGCTTGAAGAAATTCCAGCATTTGCATGTAACAAGGTCAGCCAACATTTGTTCAACAAAATGAATAATTTCCACATGAATGAAGCAAATTAAAAATGGTAAGACAATAAAATAAGAAATAAAAATACAGACAGAAATTGGACAAACATAGCCATAATCAAAAGAATACCAATGAAACAGGACACATGTTACTGACCTCTTCCCTTGGCAAACAGGATTGTATTTCTCATTCTATCTGGAACTGTTATTCTTGGACTGCACTCAATGAAGGTAAGGTCCTTGAGTTTTGGCATTCCCCCTTCCTCAATAACGATCTCCTTTAGAAATAGTAATTCAATTTTCAATACTTCGAGTTGAGGAAAGCTGCCAGTTCCTCCAGAGCATACCATCTCTTTCCCATTGTATGAATTACTGCCTAACATAAGGATCTTAAGTTTAGGTAGTTTCCTCAAACTCACCATTGGGTCTATTTTTAGTCCAGTGCACCGAAGGCTAAGCTCCGTGATATACATTGGCAGTTTATCGAGTTGCAGAAAATGCCCTATGTCCAGTACCAAATGTAGCTTCCCAAGGTTTACATATTGAGACAGATCCAACGTTGATCTAGATGTGGAATATCCTCCAGCACCTATAGTATGTTTTGTATAACTCAGCGATAATAAATGCAATACTTCTAACCTCTGTGATAGGGGACTTGCACCTGATAATATCTCGATGATACGCTCAGTTGTGTGATTGACTTTCAATGTTCTCAAACTATCAAGTTTGTGTAACCATTCAGCCTCAAAATCCTTGGCAGGCAGTCCATAGAGGGTCTGCAAGTTTGGTAAAGAAACTTCAAATGGATGGAACCTATCCAAGTTGAGCCCACAGACTGAGCGAGCACAACATCTAAGAGGTAATAGAATATGCCTTAATTGCTTCATTTTCCAGATAACGTTTGGGAGGATAACGCTATAACATTTACGAAGATCCAAGGTCAGCAAACATTTCAAATTGCTTATCGTGTAAGGAAGTTCTATACCTCCAACTCCCAATTCAAGGTGATGCAAGTGTTTAAAATTGACAATTTCATTTTCAAAAGACCTTGGAATATTTTTGCTCATTAAACTAAGCACTCGAAGAAATTTGAAGCCTCTAATAAGATTCTTAACTTGGTTCCTGCTTAATTTTGTTAAATCACTGAAACACAACAACGCACGAAGCTTCAGAGTTTGATAACCTGAAGACACGGAGTTGCCAACATCACTTTGATGGATAGAGACTCTGTGTGCAGTAAGCCAATCAGCACAAGTGCCTACATCATTGAGAGTGTTAAAGAAATTGATCTCCCTAGCCTTCCTAATGCAAAGATCATGCAAGATATCATGAATACGAAAAAGCCTAACTGTCCCATTGAACCTCCTCTCAGCAACTTGAATAAGGTTTCTACCAACTAGGTGATTCAGGTAATCCTGCCCTAAATCCTCAACCGCCCTTGGTCCACGGCGGCGTATAAATCCTTCAGCTGCCCATAAATTGATTATTTTGAATGCAGAAATCTCATGATCCTCTGGAAACAGGCCAAAGTATAAAAAACATGGTTTCAACTCTGAAGGTAAATCCTGGTAACTCAAAGCAAAGATCTTCGAGCATTGGTCTTCATCTTGACCCATACTCTTTAATACCCCTTGCCATGCGTGCTTGGTCTTTTCTCTTGCTAACAACAAGCCTGCTGTAACTACTATTGCAAGTGGCACGCCACCACATCTTTTTAGTATTTTCTCACCAATATTTTCCAATTCTGAGGGATCACTACCTTCGACAGTGTTCAGTAGTGCAGCCATAACCATTTTGAAAAACAGCTTTCTACTGTTTTCCTGGCCTAAGGGTTGTAACTCATGCAGAAAATTTTGCCCACCTATTTGAATGCCTATGTATTTGTACCGAGAAGTGATGATTATTCTACTTCCAATCATGGAACTAAGAGGGATGCCATTTTTCAAAGCATTCCATGGTTCAATCCGCCATATATCATCAAGTACTAGCACATACCTGTTTCGGCTTAAAAAGTGGAATAAATTACCCACCAAGTTGTGTTTGCGCTCCTTCTCCGTCAAGCCAACTTGCCTTGCTATATCTTGCAAAAGCTCATTTACATTTGGCTGTTGAGAAACATAAATCCAAGCTGAACACTGAAATCTTTGTCGAACAGAATTGAAAACCTTTTTAGCCAGTGTTGTCTTGCCCAGACCGGCCATTCCTGTAATTGAGACCACCCGATGCTCTAAATCCTCATCCGACACTTTGGCCACCAATTCCACAATGTGTTCATCCAAACCAACAACATTTACTTCCTCAATGTGAGGAAAAGATCTTCTCGGATCCCATGTATCTCTTTCAGCGCGGCCACTTGTATCTTGGGCTTGGTAAGTTTGTCTCCGACGACTGATCTCCTCGACCCTTCTTCTTATTTCTTCAATCTCCAGGGCAAAGTCACGGGCAGTTTTGGCATTCGAAAACCAACCAAGACACCCCTTCCTGTTATTCCTTCCAAGTGGTGATAACTTAGGAAAGTATGCATCCATGATGTCCTCTACATCATAAGCAAGATCCCACATAATTCTGATCAAGTCGGTCAATCCTCTGCTTCCTGGCTGTATTGCATCAGCATCTTCCAAGTAAGATTGAATACACTTCATCTCATCTTCAATCCAAAGAATGTTTTCTTTCAACTTAAACAAGCGAGAGCCTTCTTTAACTATTAGATTACCAGCTATATCGGCAAGTTTTCGGACAACTCCTGAAAGAACCATGTCTGCCATGTTGGATTTCCCGGCAGCAACAATCTTCAATCGGCCAGAAGAAGAAGAATCAGAGTGTAATATTTAGAAGATAAAGGAGAACAACTTCCAAAAGCCCAACGGGAAGCACAAGGAACTTTTGACAAAGACTTTATCTGTGGCAAGTCAACTTTCACTTTAGCAAGGCCAACAGCTGCCAGTGTTATAAAATTTTGTTAATAAAATATATATATTTTTAAAAAAAATACAAAAATTAACTATGCTAATAAAATAATTTTATCATTATATTAAGAATTATTTTGTTTAAAATTTAACCGTAAATCTGTTTATCCATAACGCGGTTGAAGAAAACTTTCTGAACTGAAACATGACCCAACATGGTTCCATCTGGCTATGAGTTTGAACAATAGATTGATATGAACTTTGGCAACTGAAGCTTCTGTTATATATTTAATTATTTATTTTTATGTGAGGGGACTGTTATATATTTATTAGGATGTCACAACACTTAAAGAAGGAAAAAAAAAAAAAAAAGACACTGTGGACATTTTACTCTCTCTCGCTCTTTTACCCCCTCACTTGAAGCTCGGCAGTGGTGCAACATTAGGAAAAAAAAAATTATATATAATTTATATATATTTTTTCTTTATTTTTGCAACGAGCTTCAATCACATAATTTATATGTTTTCTTAAAATATGTGGGATAAAAGGAGATTGCATGAGTAATGTTATTATTGTTGAATGTTGAAACGGAACAACTATAGTTTTAGAATTGTAGACCAAATGTTTGAAAATTCCAGCATCATTAATTCATTCAAATTGCAGAATTTATACAAGTAAAAAATAACAAACTTTCC
This sequence comes from Diospyros lotus, assembly GCF_014633365.1. Lineage (NCBI taxonomy): Eukaryota > Viridiplantae > Streptophyta > Magnoliopsida > Ericales > Ebenaceae > Diospyros > Diospyros lotus. Next base: position 35,407,795 of record NC_068344.1, read on the forward strand.
TATCTAGCAGCCACGATCATAGAGTGGATGAAACAAATTGAGAAAGAACTGCCACTAACAACCACTATCATCCACTAAGATTAGATAGTTAAGCAACTAACTTTGACAAAGTCAAATGAGAAAATGACTAAAATAACAAACTGAAAAACAGTAAGTTGGAACTAAAATGCCAACTGTCTAACACTCCTCATTGGCATTTTGGTGACAGACACCAATTCTTTGTCTCAGGATTTCAAATCTTTCCTTTGGCAATGACTTGGTAAAAATATCAGCAAACTGGTTCTCGGATGAACAATGAACAAGTAACACTTCATTAGATTGTTGAACTTCTCTAATAAAATGAAACTTGATCTTGATGTGTTCATTCGACCATGAAACATTGGATTTTTTGAGATTGAAACTGTAAAAATATTGTCACACATGATTCTGGTAGCTTCTGTTTATTCATATCCCAAATCCTTCAGCATCTTTCTTAGCCAGATAGCTTGGTTTACAGCAGAGGCAGCTGCAATATACTCTGCTTTTGCTGTTGATTGAGCTGTAGTTTCTTGTTTCTTTGAGCTCTAACTGAAACAACCTGCACCCAAGGAGAATAAATATCCAGAAATGCTTATGGAATCATCAATGCAGCCACCCCAATCATTGTCAGAGTACCCAACCAGCTTCAAAGTCTCTTTTATAGATGATGAAAAGAAAATCCCAAGTGTGTTGGTTCCTTTAATATACCTTAACACTCTTTTAGCAGCTGTGAGATGTGTTTCTCTAGGTGAATGCATGAACCTAGAGAGCAAACTCACAACAAATAGAATGTCAGGCCTGGTTGCAGTGAGGTACAGAAGGCTGCCAATTAAGCTTCTGTACATGTTGTCATCCACTTTTTCAGAGTCCTCATCCTTGCCAAGCTTTAATCCAGTAGAAATTAGAGTGCTCAAAGATTTGCAGTCTTGCATTTTGAACCTATTTAGGATGTCAAAAACATGCTTCTGCTGGCATATAAAAATTCCATCATTGGATTGCATCACTTCCATGATAAGGAAGTACTTCATGACTTCAAGATCAGTCATTTCAAAGACTATCTTCATTTCATTCTTGAACTTTTGGATTAGTTCAATTTTGCTTCCTGTTACAAGCTTGTCATCAACATAAATTGAAACAACTAAGGACTCACCATGTAAAGATAAAAAAAAAAAAAAACTAAATTAATTAATTTAATTAAATTATATATATAATAATTAAATAAAAAAATGGAAAATATAAAAAAAATGGGAAGGCGCTTAGCAGCCCCCCCCAAACAGAATTAATCTCTCTCTCTCTCTCTCTCTCTCTCTCTTATTTTTCTCTTTTGCTCCCTCTCGGATTTTCGTCGATTCCAAGCGATCGAACGGTTGGATCTTCGATCCGACTTCATTTTTACCATTAAAGCGCCCCCGATCTACAAAGAGGTAAGTATTTAGGCTTCATCTTCTCGGTTTTTCTTGTTGTTTTCATGAAATGTGGGTTGAGGCGCGATGGGGTTTTTGGCCGGATGTTTGAGGTTAGATCTACGAAGATCCGACCGTTGGATTTCTTTGATTTTTGGATATGTTGGTCGGTTTGCTTGAGGGTGTTGGGTGGCGGTTTTGGATCGCTGGAAATTGCCGCCCACGGTGGCCAGCGACGTTGGCAGTGTATTTGTCCATTTTGGCCTAGAGTTTGACTCTAGATCTACGAAGATCTAGCCGTCCGATCTTTCTCATTTTTGGGTATGTTGCACTCCTTGGTGCTGCGCACCTCGGGGTAGTCTCCGATCGTTGAAAAATTGGCCGGCGGCCGGCGAACGACAATGGCCAAATTTTGCCCTTATTTTGGCCAAAAATTAATTCTTAGATCTATTAAGATTTAACCATCCGATGGGTCTCATGTTGAGATATGTTGTTATTCGTGGCGAGGGCTTCGTATCGGTATATTGATCGGCCATTTTTGGCCGGCCGACGGTGGTCGCCGGCGGTGGCAGTTTGCTAGGAAAGAAAGAAAGAAAAGGAAAAGAAAAGAAAAAGAATAAAAGGAAAGAAAATAAAAATAAATAAAATATAAAGAAGAAGGAAATGAGGGTTTTTGGGGTTGGGCATGTCGGGTTAGGTTTTGGCCTAGGATGGCAGGGCCCGATTAGGTTATAGGATGGCCCAATGCGTTGGGCATGACTGGCCCAGTCGTGGTAGCCCTTGGGTTGGCCCACTCGACTTGTTCTCCCTTGTCGCTTATCCGTGGACCTAGGATGACTTGGTTAGGTTGGTTCTACTCAGGATATCGAGATTGGTCTAATTTGGGTTCTCTTTAGGTCTCCTAGAATTGGCGATATGATTGGCGAGTCATTTTGTTGGTCGGAGTCCTAAGGACGAAGCCCTATTAGATGACTCAAGACCGAGTAAGACTGACCCCGAGTACGTTCTAGGCTAGCCTATGATGATGACATGGGTTTATTTTAAATCCTGATTTCTGATGGATTCCTTCTATTCTGAGGCTAGATTATTGCAATTTAATCCTTTTAAACCATTTATTAAAATATTAATTAATTATTAAGTTTTTTAAGAAAATTTATCAATTTAGTTATAAATATAAATATATATGTATTTTTGATAAAAGAGGAATTTAGATAAAAAATATATTATCTATATTAAAAGAAAACTAGTTTATGGGTAAATATAGAAATATATATATATATATTATGTTATTGCAGCCTGTAAGTAGGTGTGTAGTTTCGCTATACACTTACGCGTAGCAAGCAAGGCGAGACATGATGACGTAGTCTATGGCTTAGCTCAACGAATTCTATGACGCCAGATTTGAATATTGCGCGAGCCAAGGTATAAAATAATCAATTCAGGGTGTTAAGTAATGGTTAGGATTTTCGATAATTTCATTTTGTCATACTCTTGTTACTTAAATGTGACCACCCCATTCTATTTATTGTAGGCTCGGATTCTCAGGACTTTGTTCGATCTTCTCCCCAGACTCGGACTTGAGTCATCATTTCCCAGGCGAGTAGACAGGATATGTTATGTTTACCATATTTTTATGCACGTATATAAATTGTTCTATGCATAACTTGTAAATGATTTCTATACGCGGATCATAGAAAAATACTCTTAAATGTTCTAACTTGCATGAAATATTTTCATCCTACTAGGAGAGACATAAGCTGAAAGATACCCTAATTGATTTCTTGTTTTGAGAATGTTAAATATTGCATGATATGGTGTATTTTAGACACCACATGAAATGATAAATGATTATGACTTGTGCATAAATTAGGGTATCATTTGCATTATTATTAGAGAACTATCTAGTAAATTCCCTGGTGACTCACAACAGGAAAAGATCATGGTACTGTGAGGCTTAGCATGTCAAGGCCATGAGAGACACAAATAGTATGTTTCAGCACTTCTATCACGTGGGCCATTATGGTGATATTGTGTGATGATGATGTATGTGCCAATATATATACTTGTGTGCATGTGTATATAGGCATTAGGCCAGTTTCTACTAGTGTGTCCTCAGAATCAGTGCATGCATATCATACAAAAGTATAGGGGACTTAGGTGGTTAGGGAACAACTTATGGGGGTTGTCTTTAGGCACCTATTTTTCCTACACTATGTTTTCCTTTGAAACTTCAAATTATTTAAACTTATGGTTCATACTTTCGCTGTTTATATCGTTATTATGTTATTGTACTCATGATGATCATCCTAGCATTTTATTGTATACTCTCCTAGTGGGCATGACATACCTTATACTCGCGAGTCCACAAGACTCACCCCTTTTTATTAAAAATATTTTCAGGGAATTCTTCTTTTGATTATTGGTTCAGCAGATTTTCTGGTATGATATCAGACCCTCTTTTGAACCCTGATGTGATATAGGATGCTCTGTGGAGACATACATGTATTGTAGAGTCTGATGTTTTATCCTTTATTTTTGTTGGCACATAGTTGTGCCAAGGGCCCGAGATACGGGATCGGACATGTATTTATGACAGCAGTGTGATAGATATTCTTATTTTTTACAGCTGTTATATATGGAATATTGAGATATTATGTTAGAAGGTGAATTGGTATATTATTCGTGTTCTATATCTTGTCAGTAGTATCGTTTTATTCAAATCAAGCTAGAGAAGAGGTTTACTAGTCCATTGTGGGGCCGCTGGGCCTAGGGATTAGTGCCAGTCATGACATATCAGATTTTGGGTCATGACACACCATCAGTGATTCTCACATATAATGTAGCTTTATTTTTACTTTTGCTGAAGCCAAGTTGAATGAGATGACTGTCCATTCTTTCATACCAGGCCCTTAGGGCTTGTTTTAGGCCGTACAGGGCCTTCTTTAGAAGATAAACTTGATCCTCTTTACCAAGAACTGCAAATCTATCTGGTTGCTCTACATAAATTTCTTTAGCAAGGAAACCATTCAAGAAAGCATATTTGACATCAAGCTAATGAATCTACCAGGATTTGTGAGCTGCTAATGCAAGAAGAAGTTTGATTGTGTCATACCTTGCTACTGGAGCAAAAGTTTCCTGATAGTCCACACCATACTGTTGAGCATAGCCTTTTACCACAAGTCTTGCTTTGTGTTTGCAAATTGAGCCATCAGGGTTAAGTTCAGTCTTGAAGACCCGCTTAACTCCTATATCTTTTGATTTGTAGGTCTATCAACGAGCTACCGTGTTCCATTCTTGTTGATCATATCCAGTTCAACTTGCATAGCTCTCCTCCATTCTTGAGAGTCTTGTGCTTCAGCATAGCTTGTTGGTTCAATGATAACCAAGCTACACCTCTGATAGATGTCCTCCAAAGTCCTAGTGCCCCTCACTAGTAATTCATCTACCAGTTCATCAGCTGCAAGATGAGGTTGCTCATTAAAAAAATCAGATTGTACATTCTTTTGATTTTTCCAATCCCAGATTGCTGCTTCATCAACCTTCACATTCCTGCACAAGATAATTTTTTCTGTCTGCAAGCAAAAAATCCTATACCCTTTAGTTAATGACCCATAGCCCATGAAAATGCCTTTCTGAGCTTTGTTGTCCAACTTGCTTCTCTTTGGTTCTGGTACTTGATAGTAACAAATGCTTTCAAAGATTCTGAGATGTTGCACAGATGGTTTGTTGCCACACCATGCTTCATATGGTGTCTTATTCTGCAGTGCTTTTGTGGGTAGTCTATTCAGCAAATAGACAGAGGTATTGATTGCCTCTGTCCAGAATTCATTCGGCATCTTTTTTTCAATCAAGAGACACCTAGCCATCTCCATTACAGTCCTATTTTTTTCTCTCAAAGACGTCATTCTATTGTGGTGTGTATGGTGTTGTATGTTGATGTTCAATGCCTACACTATTACAGAACTCAACAAACTGACCAGAGGTATATTCAGCACCATTGTCAGACCTCAATGCTTTGATTTTGAGACTACATTGATTTTCTACAAAAGCTTTAATTGTTTAAAAATAGTAAAGACTTCACTCTTGAGTTTGACGAAGTAAACCCAACACATCCTGGTGTAGTATCAATAAAGAGAACAAAATATTTGTTACCACTTAAAGAGGCTATTTTCATAGGACCACACACGTCAGTGTGTATGAGTTGAAGTTTCTTATTGGCTCTCCATGCTTGATTTTTTGGAAATGGCAATTTTGCTTCTTTGCCTTGCTGACAAGTATCACATATTTAAGCATTGATGTTGATAACAGGCATATCTTCAACCAGCTCTTTCTTGTTCATCTCTAATATGCTTCTTTGATTGAAATGCCCAAACCTCTTGTGCCAAAGATTTGAAACACTTTGTGTGGTATTGGAAAAAGCACACTCAGGAGCTTTCCCCCAATTAACAGCAAAACTCCTGTTTTTCATCTTTACACAGAGTAATTTTTCTCCAGATGGATCAAAAATGGTGCATTTATGATCCTTAAAGTGAAGTAAGCAGTTTTTTTCAAGCATCTGTCCAACACTTAATAGATTTTGGCTAATGTCAGGAATGAACAGAACATCTAGAATAGTTTTGATACCTGAATTTGTTGAAACCGCTACTGAGCCTCTACCTTTGACTTCTAGAAATTTTCCATTGCCCATCTTTACTTTGGACTTGTAAGTTTCATCAAGGATTCTGAACATACCAGCATCATTGCACAAATGATGTGTGCAACCGCTATCAATGAGCCAACCATCAGAGGAATCATTAGTTGAGAAGCAAGAAACTGCGAAGAGCTGCTCCTCCTGAGCATCTACTACATCTGCTAGTTGTGCTTGTTGAGATTTGGAGTCTTTGTTCTTTATTTTGCAGACCTTGCTAATGTGCCCTATCTGTTTGCAGTTGCCACACACAACATCAACTCTCCACCAACAATATTTTTCCAAGTGTGTGGTCTTTTTGCAGTGTCTACAGGGTGGAAAATTCTTCTGTTTTGAACCTTCACTGCTGCTGCCACTTCCATTTTTACCCTTATTCTGCTGGTAAATCTGCTTCTTTCCTTTTCCAAATTGTTGCTTATGCATAGAAAAAGCACCTTCAATGACTCTATCTTGTCTTAGAGTCCTTCTTTGCTCTTGTGCTTGAAGAGCACTCATTAGCTCAACTAATGAGATGCTGCTAAGGTCCTTGGACTCTTCAAGAGAGGAAATTTTGGATTCAAATCTCTCAGGAAGAGTCATAAGAACTTTCTCCACAATTCTTTTGTCTGCAAAATCTTCACTAAGTAATCTGATGTTATTAACAATCAAAGAGATTCGATCTGCATACTTACTAATTTTTCATCCTCTTGCATGTTCAGAGACTCAAACTCTCTTTTCAGGTTCAACACATGCATTTCGCGTGCTCTATCACTGCCTTGGTATTCTTCTTTCAACCTGTCCCAAGCCTCCTTTGCAGTTTTACATGCCATAATTTTGTAGAAAATACAATCTACCACAGAATTCTGAATAAGTGACTTAGTCTTGGATTTTTTTTTGCCTTTTCCTCACCGTTGTGTTTGATTTGAGCTAAAGTGGGATTTGCTGGTAAAGGAGGTATAGGCATGTCCATAGTCACAGTTTCCTAGAGGTCATAGGCTTCCAAAAAAGCTTCCATCTTCACAGACCAAACATGATAGTTTTCACCAGTGAAAATGATAAGTGGATTTAAAGGTAGGCTGCTAGATGCCATTTCTTTTGGAGGTTAAAAAAATTGTTTTTGGTCCTATAAGATCAACTGTGGCTCTGATACCACTGTTGAAGGTTGAAACGGAACAACTGTAGTTTCAGAATTGTAGACCAAATGTTTGAAAATTCCAACATCATTAATTCATTCAAACTGTAGAATTTATACAAGTAAAAAATAACAAACTTTCCTATCTAGTAGCCACCTAGCAGCCACAATCACAGAGTGGATGAAACAAATTGAGAAAGAACTGCCACTAACAGCCACTATCATCCACTAAGATTAGATAGTTAAGCAACTAACTTTGACAAAGTCAAATGAGAAAATGACTAAAATAACAAACTGAAAAACAGTAAGTTGGAACTAAAATGCCAACTGTCTAACAGTTATACAAGAATCTTTGGAGAGATCATTGCATTTTGGAATAATATTCAATGTAAGAGAAGGCATTTCTATTTTTAAAAGAGCGTGTCAGCGTGTCCCGATCTATAATCATGATACCTATAACTCTATTTTTGTTATCTTTTAACGTTATTATTATTTGAGGTTTTATTTGATTAACAAAAAATATTAAACTATATATCCACTTTAATTAATATTTTTCTCTATCAACTTCATCGTATGAGCAAGTTCTTAGAGATGGCTATGAAGAAGAAGACGATTTTCAACAATGAGTTTTATTGTTATCAATATATAATAATGAATTTAGTTGTTAAGATACATCGTCGTCGAATTGCCTAAGTTTGCAAGAAAGAAAATTGTCAGAAGGCGCGAGGAGGGTCTCCGCGCAAACACTCTAATGCTTAAATTAGATACTGATAATAAGAAAAACTTAAGAGTAGTATTTACACCAATTTCAGAGATGTATCTTTTTTGGAATAAATGCATGCGTATTTATAGAGAAATATGGAGTAATCTAGAGTGGCTTAAGATTATGATTGTTGTAGATAATATTTATCTTAATTAATCCTAATTACTTGAACTAAGATTGTTGTGACTAATATTTATCTTTTATAGATGACGTTTATCTTGCCCTTTTATGAGATAAAATTTCTTATGAATGAATGTCTATCTTTTTTCTAAAAACATTTTCAACTATCGAAATTATCTGGTTTACGCATTGTGCGGGACCTCTCATATTCAAAAGAATACTTTAAGCTATGCAGGGAATCTTCCTGTGTACCTCGATGGACAGAGAGGCTGCAAGCCCATGACACTGTAGGTCTTTCACAGCCGCGGGCCATTCGACAGCCACGATCCTTTGGGGGTCTATTGGGCCGCGAGGATTTCGCAAACTTTCTTCTCCTTCCTTCCATTTTGGTTGATTAATTGATTTAATTAATTTTATCTTTTTGTATCATGGCGTATCAAGTTGACGCCACACTTGTGCTGTAGGTTACACAGCAACCATACGACCAAATTACAGGACAGATGGGTGCCTTCTCACGAGCAATCAATGGAAATCAATTGTGGCTCTAAAAATATCAGAAGAAAGTAGATCCATTGAGCAGCAGCAAGCTGTTCCAAGATAAAACACAACACCGTTAGTACATACGAAATTCATCGTCCAAGAGCCGAAATGGAGTGGCCATAAGCCATCATTGAAATGAAATTCCTCTGCTGGGGCTCAGTAGCATGTGCTATAACAACTAGCATATTGACGTAAAGGAATCCAATCGTGAACCAAAACCAATATCCATCACAAGGCCAGGCCTATTTCAGGGTCTGGTAGCTCTTGCAGGTTTATCTATAACTTGTTTGAAGAAGAGATTTTGAATCCAATAGTAAAAGAATATCCATGTGCAATAACATTGATCAACTGAATGAGCATTACTAAGTCCAAGACACACCATCAGACTCTTCAAACTTGTTGAACATTCATGAAAGTGACAATCGCAAGAGAATAGATTGAGAAGCAAGCAGTTTCAAGAATCAAGAGCTATGTTTTCATTGTTTGTATAATGCTTCCACTTGTGAGACACAAATTCAAGTAAAGCATGGAACTATCAGTACACGATTGTAGTCATGGGAATATCTACTTGTAAGTTGTTTTCTTGGAAGCATAACTGAAGAAGTAAAGCTATCAGTTTCTCCAGAGCAGACCATCACCTCCCCATGGGATGAACTCTTTCCTAAAATAAGGATCTTAAGTTTACGTAGCTTCTTCAAAGTCTCCATTGGATCTTTTTTCAGTCTAGTATACCGAAGGCTAAGGTCTGTGAGGTATGCTGGCAGTTTATCATGTTGTGAAAAATCAATCAACTATGTGCTGCTGCACATGTAGCTTACCAAGATTTGCATATTGAGAAAGATCCAACGTTGATCTAAATTAGGTAAATCCTCCCGCACTTAATAGCGGATTTGCTATAGTTCAGCAATAGTAAATGCAATACTTCTAGACTCTGTGACAGGAGGCTTGTACCTAACAATATCTCAATGATATGCTCAGTAGTATGATTGACTTCCAATTCTGTAACCAATAGGGCTCAAAACCTTTGGTAGGCAGTCCATCGAGGGTCTGCAGGTTTTGTAAAGAAAATTCAATTGGATGGAACCTATCCAAGTTGACCCCACAGACTAAGGGAGCCATACATCTAACAGGTAAGAGAATATATATGTCTTAATTGCTTCATTTTCCAGATAACATTAGGGAGGATGACTTAGTAGGATTTACGAAGATCTAAGGTCAGCAAACTTTCAAATTGCTTATGGTGTAAGGAAGTTCTAATCTATTCCGTTCTCCCAATTCAAGGTGATGCGAGTGTTTGAAACTGACAACTTCATTTGGGAAAGACCTTGAAATTTTTTCTGCCCTCTAATAAGATTTTAACCTGGTTCGTTCCTAATTTTTCCAAGCCTCCACTGAAACACAACATAGTACGAAGCTTGGAAGAAGGATAATGTGTAGAAAGTAAAAACACAGCCACCAACGTTACTTGGGTAGTGATTCTGCGTGCTATAAGGAAAAGATCATAAATGGTTACATCATTGATAGTCTCAATAAAGTTGATCTCCCTAGCCTCCCTAATGCAAAGATCTTGCAATATATCATGAATAGGGCACATTCTAACTGCCAGTAGCATGTGCTGTCAAAGAAGTGGACCTTGAATTTGGCGATAATGGCAAGATGGCAAGTGATCCCTTATGTAGGAGGTTATGGGTACTTCCAATTAAACTTAAAAATCTGAACCAATTCTACATTTTAAACGAAGATTCAAATTAACAAGCAGTAGAATCATTCCAAATCAATCCCATTTAAGTTGGATTAGAATTATAATTCTACCCGACAGTTGACTAAAGGACTAGTTATCAATGTCACATTGTTTATAAGCTGTCTTTTAAATAAATATTGATGAAATATTACAAAACTAGCGTAACAAATAGGGCAATTCTTTCTGATGAAGGGAAAAGAGTATGAAATTATCGCTCCTAAGACACGTGTTAAATGGTTGGACCACGATAAGTTAAGATTCGTACCAATAAATCGTGAATTCGATTTCTTGCACTACGTAGTGAGACAAAATCTCTATCTGCAATTTACCTCCTCTATTCAAATTGAGGACACGAGTGGCGGGGACCCTCCAAAGACGACAATCTTAAGAGTATGAGATTATCTACCCAAAAGCTGGAAAATCATAAACCAAAATCCTCTTTGAGACATTCAATCAAACAGGTGATGGGCCAAACGAAGATGGTTAGATATAATCCGTGGTCGTGTTTGTGTAAGCAAGGTAGCTTCAACACAGGTAAGGCATGTCCTATCTAAGCCTATTACTTCAGTAACATATCTATGGTTGACTATTTGTGATAAAATACTTACCTTTTGATTTCACCAAGATGATTTTGATATTTTTATGAAAGTAGCTTAAATTTAGGACGAGTGTCAAATAATTCATTAGATTTTATCTTTAGGACGTAGCTGATCACAATAATTTGAAAATTACTAAATAATTTATTTTATTTTTGTTAAAATTACGGTTACATTGGGATAAATTTCCTAATAATAAGATAAATATTATGAATTTGTTTCAAATTCATTAATATTTAAATTTTAACAATATAATGGGATAAGTAATTGAAATTTGAATCTAATTCAGATTTCTATAAAGATATATCTATATATCTATATTTGTGTGATACCTATAAATAAACATAGAATTTAATGGAAAAATAATGACAATTAGAATCAGTTTTTGATCGCTCATATACTATCTTCGGCATCACCATTCGAGTCTTGGGCAGACAAGAGGTGGACGCATAAGAAAGCTTTTATAGTTTTCTTCCACGAAGGTTGTTAGGAAAATCACATCCTATTATTCCGCTGCGATACAAGTATTTTACATACTGGTTGCTATTTATTCAAAAGTTTGACAGTGGTATCAGAGCCATTGTTTATTTGTCTATATCGTTGTGATTGACCAATTGTATTCTAGAGTTTTTGTAACTTGTGATATTTCTAGGCGTAAAATTATTTTCTGTGTGAAATCAGTAACGTATTATTCTGTGTGAAATAATTTTTGGTCTATTTGTTTGCATTAATCCAGTCACGTATTTGAAGCTCGTGATATTTTTGCATAAAATTTTTCTGTCCGTTGCCTGCAAAACAGACATAACCGAGGCAGTCCCCAGCGGCCATGTTTGTCATGGCTGCTGGGCTTGTTGCTCCTCAGTCAGCCTCACGATGGTTGAGGCACCGTCGGAGGAGGCCGTGTTCGTCACGATCGGTGGCTAAGGCTATCCCCAGCAGTCGCGTATGTCGCGGTCAGTGGGAGATCTGTCGCTGGAGGTTGAAATGGCCATGGTCGTGATAAATGACGTCGTGGCCGAGACCCTTTACCTTTTGCCATGGCCAAAGGTCGGTTGTTTTTCCCCGTCAAAGGTGACCGCCATGGTCACTCCCAGTAGTAGGTCGATGGCCGATTTTTAGTGGATCTTGGCTCGCTACTATGAATGCTCCACCATGGCCGATGCCTCTATCTTCTGTTCTCCGTCATAGGTTCGACGTGGGTCGTCGAACGACTGCCTCCATAGTCGCCATTAATGGAAAAAAGACGACGGCTATGGCTTGATCTGTTCACCATGGCCACGGCTTCTTCTATTTTTGGGGATGACCGATGGGTCATCGATGGTGGCCGTTGTGAGCCATCGATCGATCATCAGTGTTCGTGGCCGGCAACATCAAACGAAGAAGGTGAAGGGGATTGAGCCCTTTTGTTAGTAAGAGGATTGAGTCCTTATTATACAAGTCGTTCTTCAAACTTAGGCCTTTAAGCAAATATATATATATATATATATATAATTAATGAAACAAGACTACATTTTCTCAACAACTTGGGCCAACCATTAACCCAGAGATAGACTAGCTTCAGCATCAATTCCAGATGTTCATAAAGGACAACTGAAAGGAAGTTAATTGCCTTGTAATGAACATGATGAATTCTATACATATATCCTATCTGCTAGAAGTCAGTTGCATAGCCAACAGGCAACTGGATATCCCGCTCTTGTGTTCCATTTGGCTTAATTAATTAAAGGGTTTGATGTGTTGTCACAAGATTAGGGTGGGTGCATGATTGGGACACCTGTTTGATAACCACAAATTTTTAATATATAATATTGCCTGCACCCATTGATGGTATGTCATTAATTACTTAGTCTGTTAAGAGTAAATTAATTAATGTTGGGTTGGTGAGTGACCTTCTAGCAAAGCAAATTTAGTCTGATAGAGTAAATTTTACTTTACAACGAGTTCAGTATAGAATTTCCAATCACATCATTTTGTTGTTTTCTTTTTTTATATAAAGAAACAACTTTCACAACCAATCATTATTTGTTATGAATTAAATTAGTACTTGAACTTTAGAAAATAGCAAGAGAGGAGAGTAATAAACAAATTAAGGCCAGCTTTTCCTTCACCTCTAGAGAATTTAGGAATAATATGATCAATGGAGATGACCTAAGTATAATTTTCACTAAATCCTTTTTTGTTATGTGACTCATAAATATGGGACCAAACCTATATTTTTGACTTATGTACATTTATGTTTTTTTTTTGTGACTATTTAAATTTTTTTATTTTAATTATATCTTTAAATTTTGAATCAATTTAATCATTATAATTTGATATTTTATTCGTGTGGCAATTAAATTTTTTTATTATTTCGATTACACTCCTTAATCTGTATGTTTGAATCAATTTAATTCATTTACTTCGATCTAAACAAAGTGTGATGTGCATTTTATTAGCTCATTTTATTTTTTTTACACATTAAATTACATAATAAAAATATAAATTTAGCCATGAATATAGTTTTGGGCGTTATCTCTAAGCCATGCCTTTCAAACCACTGTATGCTCGTTCTCCAGTCAACTAGATAAAAAGGGGTAGTGACACATTATAATTTATTAAAAAAAACACGCCACCATGCCATTGTATTGTACTCTTGTGTTGTGTAAAAATAATATGGAAAATGTTATATTCATAAATTATAATGGATAACTTATTATTAATTTTAAATAAAATTATTATGAATTTTATTAGTTTATGAGATTTGTTCGTCAAATTTGTTTATTAAACATAGTATTTTCAAAATAATATTGATAAAAGGTTAATGTTAAAGCCCATAATTAAGAAATAATAAATATATTTTGTTTTTACATAAAATCTATGTTTATTATATCTTGTTTTTTAATATTCAGATAATTATATTGGTTAATTAAATTGTTCAAAATAAAATGCATTTATTATCAATTAATTGAATTATTTAATTGTTCAAATAAAATACAATAAATGTACATTATTTGAAAATAAAATATATTTGTAAGTACCCCGCCTGGATATCCCCAACCACCCGGATTACCCGATCAGGAACACTTACGGAAGGAGAAATAATGAAATACAAGACAAAGACTACCCTAGCATGCATACACAAAAATAAGAACAGCAGAAGCGAAGCTAAACACATGCATGCACTACGAGTACCCCGCTAGCACAGTGGTTACATGATAAATAAATAAATACAAACTTCTGTACCGACATACACGAGATTCGAGAAAAGACCTGATACAGTACAAAATAATAGAGTAAATCCTACCCAGACATCAGGGATTGACGGAACTGTCTGTACACCATACCGACTATGTCGCTAACAGATGACTCACTTGCCATGGCCCATGCTGTCACTACCTAAAATGATGGAAAGCAAAGTGAGTCGAGAGACTCAGTAAGTATAAAGAAAGAAAGGTTGAAGGCCATATAGATTCAATAAACTCTCTCCAGAATACCAACCCCTAAGTACACACAAGGTATGAGACGCTACAACACAATATTTGTTATTGATTAATCGGTTAACATCACTCTTGATAAAATAATGGTTGATGACTAGGTGTATGTATTGTTTATTAAATTTAAAAGTAAGTAATAAATATCTGATTAATATTTTAATCAAGTAATATATTAAAAAAAAACACATCAAAACCAAACAAAGAGTATAAATATATCTGTCAATGAGTTCCAATAATTGGTAGGATAAGAAATTTAAAATAATTTGACTCGCATCTCAAAAGGTGACACCCTCACCTTTAAGTGTCCCTCCCCTGCTGACTCCACAATTGAGGAGATAAGGTAAATCACAAAATCTAGTGTCAAAAAAGCAAACATAGGACATTTCACTAATTATATAGCGACTACAATTCACCCTTCTCTCAAATGCGTGCGTCTCCACTTTATTATCTACAAAATTCTTGACATCTACAACAATTATATTATAGTTAATGTACCACCGAAATAGATTAGATGCCCAAAAATGCCTTTAGTTAAATAATATAACAAAAAAATACATCACATTTTGAAACATCTAATTATTCGATTAGATTTTTTAAATATTTAAAATATAATATGCACTTATCAGAAAAGCTAGTGGGTTATAAAACCCAAGCGACATCATGTGGTCAACCATGGTAATTCCAACTAATAAAATATTTTATGAATTTATTAAATTTTTCAAATTTTGTCCGTTATGATATACGTGGGTTGAGTTCTGTGAGATTCGACCCAAACCTGATATAACAATTTTTTTATGGGTCTTAATCTAAACCAACTCAAAGTAAATATTATAACCCAACTAAACCAAATCGTAAAAAAATCGGTTAGATTAAGTTGGTCATCTTCGAAATTCTGTTTAGTTATTACTTATAATGTAATTATCAAATTAAAGAAAAGAAGTTGAATACGTAGTTTAAAATATATTATGCAAAGAATAAATTGTTTTATTTTTTATTTATTATTACTCAATTACAATAATGAATTTATAAATAGAAAATCGATTTGGAATGACTTACGTGTGGATTGTCTGAATTATGGATGACTATCGGAAACGATTGATGACTCTCTCAGGATAGAACGATAGTGATAGATGACTCTTCCGAGAGTAGCGACAGCGATTGATGAATCTCTCGGGATAGAGCGACAGCGATGGATGACCCCTCCTAGTTATGAATGACTTGTCTAAAAAAGAATATCAGTTTGGGGCACAGGTGAGGATCCCCGCGCAAGCCCTCCAATGCCTAAGTTAGCCTAAGTATAGAGTAGTCAAATGCAAGAAGGAAATACGAGTGTGAGATATAGCATACCAAATGGGGGAGGATGTAACACTCCGCTTTTCCTGAGCGTTAGATAACTTAGGAATTTTGAGAATATATATATATATATTTTTTTACATAAACTCAACAAAAATTATTTCCCGACAATCTCGTTCTACCTTTTCACCATATCAAAATAAGATTCAATAAGCTAAAACAGGTAATCATCATAAATGCGAAAGTTAAAATCGAAACCTGATATGGTACATAACCGAGTTTGCTTTATTCATAATACAAGAATCTGTGTAATACCCCATATCTGTGTGAGGTCACCACATAATTTAGATGAATTTAAAATATCGAAAAGTGGGTTTGATAGTAAAATAGATCACTGAATCCATCGAAGGGAGTACTTCGGACCCTAGATGATTAAGAAAAATGGTATAGTATCATCGAGTAAAATAAATTATGATTTTTGGTGATAAAAGAAATTGGATTAGGAACAATTTTTGATACAGTTGTCGACCGGACTGAGAAAATCGAATCGATGTAAGAGACGTCCAAAAATTCAACGGAGCATGTCAAGAACTAGTATTTTATGTATAGAACAACCCTTAAGTGATTTTGGGTTAAATCGAATGGATTTAGGGTAAAAACGATCAGCCAGACTTAAGTGTAATTTTTTAAATTTGCCCGAGAGAGATCAAAACAGTAATTTTTCAGAAATTTCAAAGGTGAAATAAGAAGTATTAATCATGTGGGTCTTGGTGATGGTGTTGGGAAGATCAGGGGCTTGTGAATAAGCACCAAAATGCAAAAGAAAGTTTCAAATGGGCTAAAATGCAATTTTCAAAAATCTGTCAAAGCATAATAGATCTGGCCGCGGATTTGGTCGAAAAATCTGGAGATTTGGCAGCTGTTCTTTGTCAAAGTCGCATAAGGGCAAAGCATCGGCCTTTGATTGGTAAAAAAAAAAGACAAATTTGGCTATAAATAGCCAAGTTTTGGTTGAGGGTTTGCATCAAACATTTTACTTCGAATTTCTCATATTTGGTAGCGAATCAGAGGTCAGGAATAAGGGGCTTTTGTTCCCCAGGTTGTGAGAAGCATTTCTGGAAACTTTGAGAGTTTTTGGAGTAGTATAGGGGGTGTTTTCGCATATATGCATTCGGCCGCCTATATATATATACATATTGCGGGAATGTTTAAATCGGGTTGTAGAGTGATCGATCGAAAGATCTAATAAGGAGATTTTGGTCGCGAGGCTATGGGCAACTAATCTGGAAAGTTTCGTGTCAATCGGAGTTCGAATTGAAGGTCAATTTGGTTCGCCGGAGTTCGGTGGCGGGTGGCTAGGACGAGCTGTTTTCGGCAAAATCGGAAGGCTTCCGGTGGGTTTTTCCGACCAAGAGGTGTACCATTGGGATCCACTAAGGGAGAGGAGCAGCCTGGTGTCGTCGCTTCGATTTTCCAGTATGCCGTCGCCAGAGAAGATGAACGGAGGTATTTTCTATATTTTTTAAATGCTAAAAATATAGAAACTTCAAGAAAAATAAGAATTAAAGGAAATAAAATTCTGGAAAAATATCCAGAAATTCAAAAAAAAATTAATAGTTTATTTTGATAAATTTTTATCTTGGAAATTTCTTGAGGAGATAATTATTTTGGACTTTTGAAAAGAAAGGTAAATGGAAAATAAATAGGAGAGATTTTTATAAAATTCTGAGAAAATTCTAGAATGATAAGGGATTTATTTTATGAGTTTTGGTGATTTTTATTGGAGGAGATTCGAAGGAAATCAAGAAGAAATAAATTTTCTCAAGTAAAAGTAATTATGAAAATTTGAGAAAATAGGAGAAAATCTGGAAAATTTCCAGAAAATTCCAGAGGCTTATAAATATTGTTTTATGAATTTTTGTGGAGAAAAAATTAGAAAAATGCTTGAATATGCATTTATTTGGAATTATCGAGAGAAAAATAGGAGAAAATAAGAAGAAAATTGGAGAAAATAGATATTGATATCCTTTCATGAACAAATATGTTGCTTAGGGTGCCTTGAAGCTTGAGGTGAAGTGACTCATGCAAAGTTCGAGATAGGCACGCGAATCGAGGCATATTGCGCTTTTTGAGAAAATTTGAGTTGCGTCAAAGATGAGTGGTTCTACCGGAAAAACTTGTTTGTGGCATGTGAATGGTCTACTGTGAGTATTCATCCCTATGGCTTGATTTATTGTGATGGTTTGTCCAAACTATTATTTACACATGCATTGAATTTCGTATGGTAAATTGCATACATTAAAATGTTGATTTTATATGCATATTATGATTTTCGGCATTGGCATGTTATGTGTTGTCCATGTGGGACGTGGGTTGTTAACCTGTAACGTAACCCTTGAGTGATAGCACTCGGGATGCGTGCCAAGGATTAATGCTATGTGACCCACTTGGGACGAGACTGAGACGGACTTCATCCTACGGTACTCAAGTGGCGAGGTTGAGAGTGGACACCACCCCGGTTGTTGGCTCAAGTGGCGGGGCTGAGAGTGGACACCACCCCAGGTTCCTTTGAGCAATATCATTAATACTGAGGTGTCGTTGTTTCCGAGGATAGTGCTAATCTGATACTCTTGGGGCTAGAGTTGCGTTGGGTTTGGAATGTTTTTGAGTAGGAGCGTAATGCCTAACAATGACAATGGGGTGATTTCCCGGGTTCATGTGTCAAGGTTGTCCCTCTTAAGTAGGATTGTGTTTGCCAATGGGGTGATGGGGCCGTGTCGCCTTTAAAGAGATTGCATTTTCCCCGGTTAGGGCTAAGTGCTATGTGGGATTCTCTTAGGATGGGGCATGTCAGAATTTGTCGGTTTTATATATGATTTTGAATATCTTCACGAAAATATTTTTGAACTCTCACTTAGATGATTCAGCATCTAATTTGGACTATGTCTCTAGAATATTCAAACGTTCTAGGTGAAAACAATAGCGCCAAGGGAAAGGATATCGTCGAGATGTAGCTGCTATGTTTAGTTTTCGTAGGTTTTTGTCTATGATTACGATGTTCAGAAGTTATGTAATATTTTGATATTTTCATGTGAAACGTCGATTTGGTTATTTAACTGTAAAAGGAATTATCGGTTATATATCATTGAGGTTTCGATCTTGCTTCCGCTGATGTGATTGATAATACGTGTGTTAGTCTATTAATTATTAAATTTAATATGCTGAGAAGATATAATCGGGATTGTCGGATGATGATTATATTGAGGGTATGTATGTCGAGAGACTTATGCTGTGTGTATAATGTTGAAAAAAAATAAATATATATATACATTTTCAAAATCTCGAGGTAATGCATGTTCTGGGAAGACGGGGCGTTATAGTTGGTATCAGAGCAAACTAGCAAAAACCCCGATTGGAGACTCAGGGGTACTAGTGGAAATTGAGAATGACTGAGCCAATAATGGTTAGTCTGATGTGATGTAATCTAACTATCAAGTTAGGTTTGTAAATAAGTGATATAAATCATTGAGGTTTGAGTATTAGAATGATTTGGTATTTATCACGGATTCGAGTATTAGAATCATTAAGGTTCAAGTGTTGATGTTTTCGTTTTTTAGATGGTGAGGACTCGAAGAATCACGGATCTCAATGAGCGAGATGAGGAAAATGGTAGTAGCAGTTATCATGGTCGCTCTGTGAGTCACGCTACAAGCAGTCGCCGTAGTCGCTCTACGAATTCCGCTACGAGTAATCACCGTAGTCGTTCGACGAATCGTGCCGCAAGCAGTAGACAACAAAAAGAGCAATCAGGTCCTAGTGAGAGTAGACTTGATCAAATGGAGCGAATCTTAGAGGGCATGTTGACATATGTAACGAGGATGAGCCGCCGAGGCATACTACCCATGTGCTGGATCAGTATCACCGGCAAAGACCCTCAGTGTTTAGAGGAAAAGTGGGAGATGACCCCAGTGCAACTGAGTACTGGATAGAGCAAACTGAGAAGCTGCTCCAACATCTGCAATGCAGTGACGAAGAGAAGGTTAATTGCGCCACATTCATGCTAGAGGAAGAGGCTGCACGATGGTGGCAATCAGCCCAACGAGCCCTGCAAAGGACACTCAAGCAAGCAGCGCAGGATCCAAGGCCAAGACAAGCTCAGCCGATAACCTAGAAGCATTCAAATAAGTTTTCAATGCTAAGTACTTTCCCCAAAGCTGGAAGGAAGAGAAGACTTGGGAATTCATGAAGTTGAGGCAGACTGATGAGATGTCAGTAACTCAATATGATGTCAAGTTTACCCAACTGATCAGATACGTGCCTATGTACGAAATTGACGAGAGGCAGAAGGCGCATAAATTTGTGAGTGGATTGAAGGTGGATCTACAACAAGCTCTCAGCTCATGTACTATCAGCACTTACAATGAGGCGCTGGACAGGGCTCTGACCACTGAGACGAACCTATTGCGTGTAGGACCAATAAGATCTGATGAAAAGAAAAGAGATTCGAAAGGCATGGAGCATAAGTCAGGTGGGAAAAATTTCAAAGATAGTAAACCGTGTCCTCGATGCAATAAAGAAACACCTAGGCAAAAATTGTTCTCAAGGGTATATCACGTGTTTTTCATGCGACGAAAATGGACATAAGGAAAAGGACTGCCCTAAGAATAAAGAGACACCTTCGATTGGGAATCGAATAGGGATCACATGCTACTCGTGCAATCAACCCGGTCACTACGCTAGTGAATGTCCGAAAAGATAAAAGACAGATCATCCCGGGAAGATAAACATGACGCTAGGACCCTGTACTGGACAAGTCTATTGCCTAGCAAGAGAGAATGAATAGGTTTACCCTGGCTTGGCAAGAGATGACAAAGAGACCTATCCGACAATGAGCAAAGGTATGTCAATTCATATTGATTTTGATGCATTCATGATCATAGCATATGCATTAGCTTGGAAGTAAACTGGGAAATTAAGTCTAGGGATAAGGTTAAGGCTTGAGGTCTAGAACACCAGAAGTCTAGACATTAGGAGCATGTGAATTGTGTTAAGAAGATGAAAGTTACGAGTTAGAAAGTAAATGACTGTATGAATCAGGTGTTACCCACCAGAAATCGATTGTCAACCACGTTACCTAAAAGAGTTAAAGCATGACATAGGGTGTCGACTAGAAAATCAAAAGTTGGGAGACGTAGAATGTTATTTTAAGGATTAGCCTGAAAGGAATTTGATAAAATTAATTTGGATCTCTTGAAGACAAAAACAGAAATGATTGCGGTAAGAAAAATTGTGGTAATATCAAGTGATATAGGTTATTTTGGGGAAATGTGTAACTACCTATAAATGAGCTACAACGGGAAATTCTATGAGAAACATGTTGTACCTAGTAAGCAATAGGTGTTTAATAGAAGCAAATTGGGACAATTGATTTTTGATTGAGGTATTTAGGACATTTCAATTGGAAGTTGTATCAATATCAGTGATGTAATCTGGTAATCTGACAAGTGCAAAATTTTGGGGACGAAATTTCTTTAAGGGGGGAGAATGTAATACCCCATATCTGTGTGAGGTTACCAGGTAATTTAGATGAATTTAAAATATCGAAAAGTGGGTTTGATAGTAAAATAGATCACTGAATCGACCGAAGGGAGTACCTCGGACCCTAGATGATTAAGAAAAATGGTATAGTATCATCGAGTAAAATAAATTATGATTTTTGGTGATGAAAGAAATTGGATTAGGAATAGTTTTCGATACAGTTGTCGACTGGACTGAGAAAGCCAAATTAACATAGGAGACGTCTAAAAAGTCAACGAAGCATGTCAAGGACTAGTATTTTATGTATAGAACAATCCTTAAGTGATTTCAGGTTAAATCGAATGGATTTAGGGTCAAAACGATCAGCCGGACTTAAGTGTAATTTTTTAAATTTGCCCGAGGGAGGTCAAAACAGTAATTTTTCAAAAATTTCAAAGGTAAAATAAGAAGTATTAATCTTGTGGGTCTTGGTGATGGTGTTGGAAAGATCAGGGGCTTGTGAATAAGGGCCAAAATGCAAAAGAAAGTTTCAAATGGGCTAAAATGCAATTTTTGAAAATCTGCCAAAGCATGGCAGATCTGGCCACGGATTTGGCGGAAAAATCCAAAGATTTGGCAGCTGTTCTTTGTCAGGGCATGGCCGAGCATGGGCCGAGGTCGCGTAAGGGCGAAGCATCGACCTCTGATTGGTCGAAAAACAGACGAATTTGGTTATAAATAACCAAGTTTTAGTTGAGGGTTTGCATCAAACATTTTACTTCGGATTTCTCACATTTGGGAGCAAATCAAAGGTCGGGAATAAGGGGCTTTTGTTCCCCAAGTTGTGAGAAGCAATTCTGGAAATTTTGAGAGTTTTTGGAGTAGTATAAGGGGTGTTTTCGCATATATACATTCGGTCGCCTATATATATATACATATTGCGGGAATGTTTAAATCGGGTTGTAGAGTAATTGATCGAAGGATCTAATAAGGGAATTTTGGTCGCGAGGCTATGGGTAGCTAATCTGGAAAGTTTCGTGTTAATCGGAGTTCGAATTGAATGTCAATTTGGTTCGCCGGAGTTCGGTGGCGGACGGCTAGGACGAGCTGTTTTCGGCCAAATCAGAAGGCTTCCGGTGGGTTTTTCGGACCAAGAGGTGTACCATTGGATCGACTAAGGGAGAGGAGCAGCCTGGCGTCATCGCTTCGATTTTTCGGTGTGCCGTCGTCGGAGAAGATGAACGGAGGTATTTTCTGTATTTTTTAAATGCTGAAAATATAAAAATTTCAAGAAAAAATAGAATTAAAGAAATAAAATTCTGGAAAAATATCCAGAAATTCAAGAAAAATGAATATTTTATTTTGATGAATTTTTATCTTTCAAAATTTCTTGAGGAGATAATTATTTTGGATTTTTGAAAGGAAAGGTAAATGGAAAATAAATAGGAGGGATTTTTATAAAATTCTGAGAAAATTCCAGAAGGATAAGGGATTTATTTTATGAGTTTTGGTGATTTTTATTGGAGGAGATTCGAAGGAAATCAAGAGGAAATAAATTTTCTCAAGTAAAAATAATTATGAAAATTTGAGAAAATAGGAGAAAATCTGAAAAATTTCCAGAAAATTCCAGGGGTTTATAAATACTGTTTTATGAATTTTTGTGGAGAAAAATTTAGAGAAATGCTTGAATATGCATTTATTTGGAATTATCGAGAGAAAAATATGAGGAAATAAGAAGAAAATTGGAGAAAATAGATATTGATATCCTTTCATGAACAAATATGTTGCTTAGGGTGCCTTGAAGCTTGAAGTGAAGTGACTCATGCAAAGTTCGAGGCGGGCACACGAATCGAGGCATATTGCGCTTTTCGAGAAAATTTGAGTTGCGTCTAAAGGTGAGTAGTTCTACCGGAAAAACTTGTTTGTGGCATGTGAATGGTCTACTGTGAGTGTTCATCCCTATGGCTTGGTTTATTATGATGGTTTGTCCAAACTATTATTTACACATGCATTGAATTTCGTACGGTAAATTGCATACATTGAAATGTTGATTTTATATGCATATTATGATTTTCGGCATTGGCATGTTATGTGTTGTCCATGTGGGACGTGGGCTATTAACCTGTAACGTAGCCCTTGAGTGATAGCACTCGGGATGCATGCCAAGGATTAATGTTATGTGACCCACTTGCGACGGGGCTGAGACGGACTTCACCCTACGATACTCAAGTGGCGGGGCTGATAGTGGACACCATCCCGGTTGTTAGCCTAAGTAGCGGGGCTGAGAGTGGACACCACTCCAGGTTCTTTTGAGCAACAACATTAATACCAAGGTGTCATTGATTCTGAGTATAGTGTTGATCTGATACTCTTGGGGCTAGGGTTGCGTTGGGTTTGGAATGCTTTTGAGTAGGAGCGTAATGCCTAACAATGACAATGGGGTGATTTTCTGGATTCATGTGTCAAGGTTGTCCCTTTTAAGCAGGATTGTGTTTGCCAATGGGTTGATAGGGTCATGTCGCCTTTAGAGAGATTGCATTTTCCCCGGTTAGGGCTAAGTGCTATGTGGGATTCTCTTAAGTTGGGGCATGTCAGAATTTGTCGGTTTTATATATGATTTTGAATATCTTCACGAAAATATTTTTGAACTCTCACTTAGATGATTCAGCATCTAATTTGGACTATGTTCATGAAATATTCAAACGTTCTAGGTGAAAGTAGTGGCGCCAAGGGAAAGGATATCGTCGAGATGTAGCTGCTATGTTTAGTTTTCGTAGGTTTTGTTTATGATTACGATGTTCAGAAGTTATGTAATATTTTGATATTTTCATGTGAAACATCAATTTGGTTATTTAATTGTAAAAGGAATTATCGATTATATATCATTAAGGTTTCGATCTTGCTTCTGCTGATGTGATTGATAATACATGTCTTAATCTATTAATTATTAAATTTAATATGCTGAGAAGGTATAATCGAGATTGTCGGATGATGATTATGTTGAGGGTATGTATGTCGAGGGAGTTATGCTGTGTGTATAATGTTGAAAAAAAATAAATATATATATACATTTTCCAAATCTCAAGGTAATGCACGTTTTGGGAAGACGGGGCGTTACAATCTGCACCATCATATCATCAAATACTTAAATACATGGAGACTCATTTCTTGAAATAACAACCAAACACGTCTGATACAATCTAATGATGCCTAAAAAATACATTAAATTGTAACAATTATATATGATCTTCAATATAATATAATCTTCTAATCATGACTAAAAACATATCATGAATCCTCACGAATAAGCATATATCGGAACAACTTGCTGAACTCATCGGCCACGATATCAATCATTCCCTTGCCATAGCTGTAAATTTTAACTAGAACGTTTGAATGTTTCAAGGGTATAACTGGCTGCACTCTCACCCTGCAATTAAAACACAATAAAAACAAATCATAATAAAACTTTTATATTTTTTTTTATTTTAGTGAGAGGTTTATACTCGCCAGTGTACGAGTGCAGTTGTAGTCCAAATTTATATTTATATTTTCTGGATGAATCCAGGTCGTTCACTGAGAGATTTATTTATGGCAAAAGAAAAAGAATGTCACACACACGCACACGCATTTGAACAAATTGACAACAAGATTTTTTATGGTTTTGTTTTTAGACAACAGATACTAGAAAATAAAGTAAGGCAAAAATTGAAATAAACATTAAACGTAAAAATATGAATTTGGATAGTGCTTGAGTTAAGACAATTTCAGTACCAACCCGTTGATTCCCAAATTTTAGCATAAAAGATTAGCAACATTAATTTAATTTCAGATATGAGGATTTGTTATTAAATGCAATTAGAGATGATGATAGTTCTAGGTTAAGCAATCCCCATACATGATATGCGGGATTCTAATTTAAGCAACTACCATAAATTCAATTACAATTAATATACAAAACAACTAAATTAATCATCTGGATTTGGGTATGATAGCGTTTCCAGTTCTAGTAACTCTCATACATGGCATGAAAGCTCTAAGTTAGGCTTACGCTCCAATCCAAACCTAGTAATTTTTTAATAATTAATACACACTCATACTGAAATTTAAATTAATGTTACTTATTTAAAGCGCAGCTTTCTTTGGGAATCATTGGCGTTGGACATTGTCCTTGCCTTAACCCAAGATTAGATTTAACTACTCATTTTTATTTGAAAGTTAATTGACAAAAATTTAAATGACGTAATTTAAATAACAGAATTTAAATGACAAGAAATTTAAAGGCATAAACTAACCGGCCATTTAGGCGGTGGATAATTAAATGACAAGAATTAAAATTGCAGAAATTTAAAGGCATAAACTAACCGGCCATTTAGGCGGTGAATAATTAAATGACAAGAATTAAAATTACAGAAATTTAAAGGCACAAATTAACCGGCCATTTAGGTGGTGAATAATAAAGTAATAATAAATGACATAAGAATTTAAAAGAAGAAAGAAAAAAGTAAGATTATAAGAGAAAGTACTAAAGAAAATGAGAAAGAACAAGAACAATTCTCAAAGAGAGAATTATAAGGAAACAACTAAACTTTTATTCAAGAATAATAATCACACTTACAAATGCAATCAAGTGAACTATTTATAGGCCACAAGATGCAATACAAACCACACAATTTCAATTATTCAATTAGACATAATTATATCTAATGGGCACTCACACACTTAAAGTTAAATGGATTTTAGCTATAATACACACCTAATATTAAATGGATTTTAGCTAAAATACATACCTAATAAAACACTCATAAAGTTAAATGGATTTTAGCTATAATATCCACCTAATAGTTAAATGGATTTTAGCTAAAAAACACACCTAATAAAGCTCTCACATAAAAAATAAAAATAGATTTCTATAAATTGGTTTTTAATCTTCATTAGGATTAAAAATAATCCTTGGGCCTTCTCCAAATAATATTTTCCATGGGTTGCTCAAATTGGGCCTTAATTCTTCATGGGCTTGAATTCTTCATGGACTTTAATTTTTCATGGGTTTGATTTCTTCATGGACTTGATTTCTCCATGGCTTTGATTTCTTCATGGACTTGAATTCTTCATGGACTTTAAGTCTTCATGGGCTTGAATTCTTCATGCCTAAAAAAAAATAAAAATAATTTAATGTTATTAATAAATTATATATTATATATATGTATTATACATGACACATATATATATTAGATTATATTATATATATATATTACATGCATGCATATAATGATATATATGTATTATATATAATTTTATATATTATTATTATTTACTTTAGAACTTCATTTCATTTCATCTTTCAATTTAAATTTACATATAACCATAAAATATATATTAATATCTAATTTAAACCATATTTAAGATCGAAAGAAGGGTATAATTATAACAAAATTTTTTACAAAATTAACCACTAATCAATAACCCAATAAAAAATGAATTTTCTAATGAGGGTTTAGAAACATGATACATAAATGTATGATGCAATAACATGAACAATTATATGCCCTAGTATAACTTTTCTAGTCCACCAGCCTGGTACGGAACCCTAGGCAGAATCCCGACCTACTTTCAAGATAATCCTAACGTTGTTCCAGCATTTGCCCTTGGGGAATTACGGTTACACTATCAGGGCGACATACTAATCCCATGCACGAGTATTAATATGCCAATAATATCGTGCCATGCAAAATAATAATCCATCTATGCAACAATACATACATAAATATGATAGGATGCTCATATAATACATATAAATTAGCCATTTTTATGACCATCATACTCAACATAGGCAAAATATAACGTGTATAAGATTTTGGGGAAAACCACTCACGTTAAAACAGAAATTCGACTTGCCTCGATTTACATGTCAACCTCGAACATAACGCAAATCGTCAAGATTATTGGCCAAATCACTTTCTAGCCCATCATTTCCAAGAAAAATCAATAATCTAATTTTTCTAGATTTTTTTTATTTTTCTTCTATTTTTCATAGTCATAAATTCTTTCGAAATTAAAAATAAATACCTAATAAAGTAATTTCTTCAATTTTTCTTCATAAAAATTCCTAAATAACATTTATAATCTCCATAAATTTTCTGAGAATTTTCCAAAATCTCTTGCTATTTTTTCTAATTAAGTTTCCTTTCAAAGATTTAAAATAATTATTTTATCATGAAATTTCTCAAATAAAAATTCATAAAAGTAAACTATTAATTTTTCCTATATTTTTGGATATTTTTTCAGAATCTTATCCCTCTTATTTCTATTTTTACTCTATTTTACTTTATTTTCAGCATTTAAAAACAATAAAAATTACCTCTGTAGTGACCCATGATTAAGAATTAAATTAATTATTGATGCAGTGTGATAATATAATTTAAAGAAAATATTAAAATAATTTGTTGTGATTTAATAAAATTTAATTATGTGATTTTAAGGAAATAAGAAATTAAAATAATTAATTAATTTGTATTAGGAATTTCTGGAATTACAGGAAAATTAAAAGAAATTCAATAGTGGGATTTTCAAAAATTTCGGGAGTTAATGTAATTAATTAAGTGGGTGTTAGTGCAATTAAAGGAAGTTGGAAGGGGGCTGGCGCATTTTCCGCAAAAGGGGCCGAAGACCCCTTTAAATTTAATGGGGGGCACCATAGGGGTAAAGGCGGGCGCGGGCGCGAGCGGTCGCGCGCGAGGGCAGCCGTGGGCGAGGAGCGGGATCGAATCCGCTGGTGAGCATGCGCGCGAGGCAGTGAAATTCGGCTGATTTTAATTCAGCCCAGGCGTCCAAAAACGACGCCGTTTCGTCTATGGCGGTGGCCTCCAGCGGCCACCCGCGCGCTGCCACGTGGCTGCGCCTCAGCTGTTGCTTTTTGCCTCTTTTTAAAGCCCAAATCGGGCGTTTTTCATGCTGGTTCGAACAGTGAGCAATTACAGAAATTCCAGTGCTCGTGTGAACGTGAAAATGGATGATTTTGGTGCTTAAATCCAGATTAATTCAAGTTTAATTCAAGTTTTAATTACCCAGGTATGTAGAGCAGCTAGTAATTAATATTCTGTACGGTCAGAATTTCATTTTGCGTCCAATTTTGTTAATTTTAGCAATTAATTGGGATATTGCAGTTTGTATAAATTTTACCGTGTTGAGTCGAAATGAGCCTAAGGATATCTCTGTTAAGGCAAGTTCTTTTCACCCACCTCGTCGTTACTTTCGTTATCAAATTATTTGACCTCCCTTCGTCTGTTTCGGCTCGTTTATTAATTATAGAATTTTAAGTCGTTTGATTTAAATTTAATTTATGAAGGTGGCTTCGAGGATTTTATTAGTGTGAATTAATTTAAAATAAATGCGAGACTCGTTGGGATTTTAATTGTGGTGCGCCTACGTGGGATTTTAGGCTGTTAAATTATTTATATTACGCGGTTAGATTTAATTAATGCGAGCCATGGATTTATTAATCGCTATTAAACGTTTTACTTCGCAGCGAGAGTGCAAGAAAGAGAAGAAACGGCCGTGTAAAGGCAAGCTCCTAACCCTCTTCTCGTGCTCTTTAATTCCCGTGGAAGACCCCGTGATTTCTTGTATTTTATCACCTCCCTTACTTTAATTCGGCATCTTGCCTTATTGGTTGAACTATTATTCATTTGTTTTAATTTAAATTAAATTAAATCCGAGGCTTCTATAATTTTATTCGTTGTGAGCCTACGGGGGTTTGTACCGCCCCCATTCCTTTTGGGAATGATGCTGAACCAGCTTGGGAACTAGGTTCCTAGACGGGCGAGTTTATTTATGATTTTATCGGGTTTATTTACAGTTTTTCTCGGATTTATTTATGGTTCGGTTAGAGCTATCGAGCAGTAGGGCAGGGGTCGGTTGTTGGTGACATTGGGGTAGACTATTGTACGGCCTTGATGTGGATCGTCGGGTGGACACTCCTAGTCACTAACCGTTGACCGGTGCTGGGTACTGCTGACTAGCTCTGCCGGTATGTGATTTACTGCATGATTAGTTACATTGTATTACTGTTCATGATTTGATATGCACATGGGTACGGGATGCATGTTGGGATATTCATTTATTGAGTATGCTTGGACACGGACATTCTAGCTTGGTTAGGTTGCATCCACCGCGAGCATATGCATGGCGTGTGGTTTACTATGTGGGCGGAGCATGGCCTGATGCCTGGATGTATGGGCGCCTTGTATCACGTTGATGCTCACTACGCCATTGCATTTCTATGTGCATTGCATGGATACTAGTAGTATTTAGTTCTCGGACGGGAGTACCGTTCCGAGGGAGCCTATGGCTCGGTTGTCGGGAGTACCGACGGATACAGGTGACGGGAGTACCGGCCTGGGACAGCGCGCGCAGGTTTGTTGCAGATATTTATTGCCTTTTAGGGCAGCGGCAGGTTGGTATGGGACTTGGGTGCCAAGTGTCTTATGTGGGCCCCAAGGACCGGTATGTGCTTTTATTTTATTATACTATTGAGCTGTTGTGTTGTAGCGTCTCATGGCTTGTGTGTACCTGGGGGTTTATTCTGGGGTGAGATTTCTGATTTTGTGTAGCCTTCAGCCTTTTCTTCCTTATGCTTGCTGAGTCTCTCGACTCACCTTGCTTTCCATCATTCCAGGTAGTGGCGGCGTGGGCCATAGCAAGGGAGTCAGCTTTAACGGCAGAGTCAGAGTCGGTGTGGTGTACAGGCAGTCTCGTCAATCCCTATCCACTCTGATGTCTAAGTAGAATTTACTCTATTATTTCGTACTGTGCCAGGTGTTTTCTCGAGTCTTGTGTATGCCGGCACAGGAGTTCGAGTTTATTTATTTATCTTGTGACCGCTGTGTTAGCGGGGTACCCATAGTGCATGCATGTCTTGAGCTTTGCTTCCGCTGTTCTTATTTTCGCGTGTGCATGCCGGGGTGGTCTTTGTCTCGTGTTTCATTATTTTTCTCCTTCCGTAGGCGCTCCCGTTCGGGTAGTCCTGGCGGCTGGGGATATCCGGGCGGGGGTGCTTACAACCTCCGGTCGTCTTCTCCGACGCCGGCACACTAGAAAATCAAACGGCCTATATCAAAAGATATCCCACCTTGACCAAATTTGAGCTTGAAATAACACCTCGAAGACCTTGTTTTGGGCAACAATCAGTCCAGCTCCGGCGAGATTCAATTTTTCTGACAAAGCTCCGATCACCCCTCAAATGAACTCCAAAATTCCTCAAAATTCTTAGAAATGATCCTTACCTCATGGGAAACAAAAACCTACGATTTGGTTCCTCACTTAAAATTCTGAAATTTTCAGCCACTTTGGATCTCTATTTATACACAAATTCGAACCCCAAAACGACAACTTTTGCTTCAACCAAGATAACTAAGGCATTCTTGTGCCTTAGATCAGTCCAAATCCACTAAAAAAGTGACACGACCAACTTTTAAGCCACGTTCGATTGAAAAGTTTGGTCGTTTTCGACCATGTCAAGACTGATTGTCGGCCAAGATTGGTTCTAGGGCCTTGCCCTGAGGTCCTTTGCCACTTTCTCGGGCCTCCCACGACTGATTTCGGTGATGGATTGGAGCTTGGTCGACCATGGTTTTCAAGCTCTTTTGAAAATTATACTTTCACCCCCTCTCATTCTTGAATTACATTTTGCCCATTTTCCACAAGGCCCCTGAACTTTCTATAACTTCCATTGATTCCCTCAAGCTTTGAACTCTTTATTTCATCCTCTAAGATTCTGAAATGTCATTTCGACCTCCATTGGGCAAATTCAAGAAATTGCACTTAGGCCTGAATCTTCATTTTGGCTGTAAACCCTTTTGTTTCTTCCTAAAACTATTGAAGGGTTGTTCTACATACTAAATATGAATCTCCTTGGGGTTCCGTTGACCTCTCAAAAGTCTTTTGCGATAATTCGATTTTTCAACCCAAATCATAGCTATCTTTTAGCTGTACCAAAAATCGTTCTTGATCCAATTTCTTCTGATGCTATAAATCATGTCTCGAAATGCTCGTCAATGTCGTATCATTTTCCTTAGATATCTCGACTCCAGGGCACTCCCTAAAGCTGCTTAGGTCAATTTTTTGGGCTATTTAGATACCAATATTCCCCGACATTTCATTTTTCTAATAAAACACTTATTCTCAAATAATCACAATTTCTTGGGTATTACAGAGGACCCCTCTATTTATAGTAATGTAAGAGGCTACCAGGTGTTGGGTGACTAGATTTTCTTAGAAAGTTACATGGAGGTAGTTTTGACCGAGTCTTGTGGGAGTGATAGAGCGTGGGTCACAGACGTGGGCATGAAGGTGCGCCTATGGCACCCTTGAGTGAGGGTTACTTAGGGGTGCGGTGCCTGAGGAACCCTCGTGTGAGGTCACTTGGGGGTGTGAGCATTGGAAACCCCTGGGTAAAGGTCATTCGAGGGTGCAAGCACCGGCGCGTGCGCGTAAATGGCCGCCCGAGGTCGCGCTGGGTCGTGTGGGGCCATGTAGGGCCGAAGGGGGCACCCCCAGGTGACTCTCACCTGGGGGTGCAAACGCGGGGGTGCCGTAGTGGCTACGTGGTGGGGTCATAGCCATGTGCAGAGAGGCTTCTGCCTAGTCACGTGGCGCTATTTTATTTTTTCGATTCTTTTATTTATTTTCGCTAATCTATTTTGTTCATTTATTTTTATAAGGCATATCAAAATTAAATTAAATTGAATAATGTGATTAAAATAATAAAAAATTTAAATAATTATACTAAATATAAGAATACGAAAACAAAAATATCAATTTGGTAAAAATGAAAAGTAGTGTTTTCAGGGCAGGCATGAAGTAAAAGAAAATATCAATAGAAAAAGATGTCTCTCATGGGGCAAGCACCCAAAGGAAAATAGCAAATGAAGAAGGATCATGCTATAAGTACATTATTGTGTATATTTTGGGTTATACAATGTATCATAAATGACAAAAATATCCTTTGTGCATCATCACCTTGCCTCATTGCGCCTCACCGTCTTGGGTGAGGGATATTTTAGTAATGCGTTTTACCGCCCCACATTGACTCATTGCCTCACTTTACTATCTTGGGTCAGGATATTTTAGCATCATTGTATATCACAAGATATAAATAATGATGTACTCATAGTATTTTTCAATAAAAAAATAACACGTGTCCGTACAAAGAAATGTCGTATATGGGAGGGTGGGCATCGCTTTAAGCACCAAAGTCATAGGAAAAGCACCATGTATCATTGTTGTAAATTGTTGAATAATAATAATAATAATAATAATAATAATAATAATAAATTAAAATTTTATTTTATTATTGTACAAAACTAATTACGTAATACAAAGAAAAAGAAAAATTGATGTTTCTTTGAATTGTTATAGAATGACGTATGCATGACATGTGGCAAAAACCTAGATATGGGTAAGATTGAGCAAAAGTTCGGTTAGACTAAACTAATTGAATCGAATCGATTGGTGGTTCGGTTAGGTTATTTAATAGTCGATTAACGATTCAATTAGTTTTTAGAGAAAGTTTGATTATTGGGTATCGGTTCGATTTTCGTTGTCGGTTTAATCGAACTAACCAAAGCGACCGAAATTTTAAAACGATATCGTTTTGGGTGCAATATAAAAGAAAAACAACAAACAAAATGTGGAAGGACTGAACTGATGCTCGCCTATTATGTTTTTCCTTTTGTTTTCCCTTGGATAAAGTCTTTGTTGTCTCATCTCCTTCTTTCTTCGTCATCACCTATCTTACAGAACCCATTACAACACTCTGTGATGCTGCCATTGGTGATTGGAGATGAAGACGAAGAGTCGGAGACGAAGACAGAGACTTGGAGATAAAAGGCTGGAGAGTCAAAGACGAAGGGTTGATTGGCCAAGCAAAGGGTTGAAGCTGAAGGGTTGGCCCTTCATCTTCGTCAACCATGAATGGTGGCCACGGATGTTTTTTCATAAATGTGTTTTGAGTTTTATGATCATAAAATTAATTTTTAGATATACAAAAAATCAATTGTTTGATCAAATTCATTTTCGGGTATATGAACCATTGCAATTGGGGGAATCCAATGATGGGTTTCGATCATTGGAATTGCTAGCCGACGACAATAGTAAGGCTGAATATTAGTTCAGTTTGTTTGATTATTTTGTGGCTTTGTTCGTTTTTTGTTTTTGTTTGATTTTTATGAATTTTGTTTTGTTAATTTGATTTTTGAGTTTATTCAGTCAATTTAATTTAATTTTATACAGCAGTTTAATTTTTTTAATTATTAAATTTTAATTAATTTGATAATGGAATTGACCATTTACACACTCTTTGATACGGAAGATTGGATTAGAATTAGTTTAGTGATGAGGCGGAAACGTGCGTGACAGTATGGCTCACATGGACACATTCGGGTGCCCTCAAAGGGATCTGCGCCACCATAAAAAGTTAAAGCCATCCAGAACAGCTAAACCAATTTTTAAAGAGTAATGCTAAGCTTCGTGGCTGATGATAGTCACGACGCTTAGCATTACTCATTTTTAAACTGTGGGATTGATTTTAAGTAATTATTAATTAATAAGCGAATTGGTGATAAACTCACCCACAAGGGTTTCCAGCTTTTGTGAACACACTAGCCTCCGCTTCCTTAAAAAGTCATTGGAAGAGAGAAAAGGTCCTCAGAGTCAAAGAGAGTACACTCTTTGCCGGTGCATGGTGGTAGTGGCGCTGCTGCCGGTGGCGGCTCATCTTTTCGCTGTGGCCATGACCACAACATTATTATCCCAACAAATACTATATTTTAGTATTAACAAATTAGGTGAATTTTTTATATTACTTCATAATACGTATAAGCACGAGGAGAAAAAGAAGAAAATAAGGCTATATATATCTATATTATTATCCCAACAAATACTATATTTTAGTGTTACGAAGTTTTGTTAATAAAATATATTTTTAAAATACTCTCTCTATATATATTTAAAAAAAAAACAGAAATTAACACTTTTAAAAGTATAAATTGGCAATTGCATAATTATGAAACTTTGTGTCTTATTTAGGCTTTCTTGATTCATAGATGAGAGTATAGTTCTTTATTTGACATTTCAATTGGTTTTTTTTTTTTATCTCTTTTCTTTTTTACTATAAATTTCAATCTTTATTTAGGATCGTCGTATTTAATGTTTCTTGTATGGCCTATAACATGTTTGATAAAATGCCTCCAAGAAGTATCTTGACTTACAATTTTCTGAGTTTCTGACAAATAACTTCATGGACTTTTCGTTGGATTAACAAGAATTGTCCTTCTTTTATACTAGATTTAAAATATTTTTGTCATTTTTTTCTTAAAAGACAAGTTACAAATTGACAGTGTGGTGAAAAGTCCTAATCGGCTCAACTCTTATGGGATTTGTTATAGTTTTACTGATTTTTTAAGTTATCTGCATTAGGAATGACTAAGTTGTGGTTCAGTTTTTTTAAGTTTAATTCCAACTTTACGACCCGCAAACTCCTGCGGAAGACATCACTTGCAATGTTGCCTTTATGGCAAAATTCAGGGCCCACGTCTTGATGGCATCTTGATGGCATATGCCATTGACAGCTGTCGGCGTTGCCAAAATCGGAGATTGACTTGATAAAAATGAAGTCTTGGTCTTCTGGTTCATGAGTTTCTGACATTTTTTTATTTTTGTCTTTTACTTTGATTCGCGGAGGTCACATGAGGTCACATGCTCCGTTGACATTCAAAATATTCATGTAACATAACAAAAGCTGAAACAGCTTTATTAGAGAAAATATTCAAATGTTCCTAAGCAAGCACGGCTGGGGCAATGCATTTTAATACACTCTAATGCTACAGCGAAGCTTGAGTTGATAAAAATGAATTCTTGTTCTTCTGGTCTTTGTTAAAAATTCCGGGAACTTGCTGGTGGGCTTCTTGGGAGTTGTTCTCCCTATTTCTGATACTACACTTTCTTTCTTGTTCTGGCCGATTGAAGGTTGTTGCTGCCAAGAAATCTAACATGGGAGAAGTGCTTATTTCAGGAGTTGTCCGAAAACTTGCTGAGATAGCAGGTAATCTATTAGCAAAAACTTGCTCCCGCTTGTTTGAGTTGGAAGAAAACATTAATTGGGTTCGAGCTGAGATGAGCAGTATTCGATCTTTCTTGGAAAAAGCTGATGCAGTAGAGTCAGAAAGCGGAGGATTGGACGATATCAGGAGCATTTGGGAATCTTCTTTATGATTTGGAGGATATCATGGAAGAGTACTTCCCTAACCTATCACCACTTACAAGGACTGACTGGAAGGGTTGGTTTTCGTTTCCGAATGCCAAAGCTGCCCATGACTTTGCGGTGGAGATTGAAGAAATAAAACGAAGGTCGGTGGATATCAATCGCAGGAGACAGACTTATCAAGTCCCAGATGCAAGTGGCCCTGCTGGAAGAGAGGTATGGGATCCAAGAATAACTTTTCCTCACACTGACGAAGTAAATGTTGTTGGTATGGACGAACACATTAAGCAATTGGTGGCCAAAGTGACGGATCAAGATTCAAAGCATCGTGTGATCTCAATTACAGGCATGGCCGGTCTAGGCAAGACAACACTGGCCAGAAAAGTTTATAATTCTGTTCGACAAAGTTTTAAGTGTTCAGCTTGGATTTATGTCTCTCGACAACCAAACCCAAATGAACTTTTACATGATATAGCAAGGCAAGTTGGCTTGACGGAGGAGCGCAACAACAACTTTGTGGGTAAATTGTTCCATCTTTTAAGCAAAAACAGGTATGTGATAGTAATTGATGATATATGGAAGATTGAACCATGGAACGCTTTAAAAAAAGGCATTCCTGTTAATTACATGAATGGCAGTAGAATAATCATCACTTCCCGATACAACGAGATAGGTAGACAAATTGGTGGGTCTTTACATGAATTAAAACCCTTAGACGAAGAAAAGAGTAGAGAGCTATTCTTCAAATTGGTTATGGCTGCCCCGCAAGACAATGATGAAGATAGTGATCCCTCACAATTGGAAGGCATTGGTGAGAGAATACTACAGAGATGTGGCGGTGTGCCGCTTGCGATAGAAGTTATAGCAGGCCTGTTGTCATCAAAAGAGAGAAACATGCATGCATGGGATGGGGTATTAGAGAATATAGGTGGAGATGAAGACCAATGCTCAAAGATCTTTGCTTTGAGCTACAAAGATTTACCTTCGATGTTGAAACCATGTTTTTTGTACTTCGGTTTATTTCCAGAGGATCACGAAATTTTAACGTTCAAACTAATCAATTTATGGGCAGCTGAAGGATTCATACATGGCAGTGGAAAAAGGGCGGTTGAGGATGTGGGGCAAGATTACCTAAATCAGTTAGTTAGTAGAAACCTAATTCAAGTTGTCAAGAGGAAGTTCAACGGGACAGTTGGATGTTGTCGTATTCACGATATCTTGCTTGACCTTTGCATTAAGAATGCTAGGGAGATGAACTTTTTTAACACTCTCAATGATGTAGCCACTAGTGTAGATTGCCTTGCACCACGCAGAGTCACTGCCTATCAAAGTGAAGTTGGCAACTATGTATCACCAAATTATCAAACTCCAAAGCTTCGGGCCTTGTTATGTTTCGATGATAAGCAGCAGGTTTACCTTCGTCTTAAAAACTTCAAATTTCTTCGGGTGCTAATTATAATGTGCTTCCCTTGGCTGGGGGCTCCTATAAATGAAATTGTGAAGTTAAAACACCTGTATCACCTTGAATTGGGAGGGGGTGAGGTGGAGCTTCCCTACGCCATAAGCAATTTGGAAAATTTGCTGACCTTGGATCTACATAAATGCCTCGAACTCGTCCTCCCTGATGTCATCTGGAAAATGAAGCAACTAAGACATATTATATTACCTGTTCAATGTTGGGCTCCTTCAGTCCGTGGGATCAACTTGGATAGCCACAGGTCCCTTCCATCTGAAGTTTCCTTACCAAACTTGCAGACCCTCTATGGATTGCCTGTCAAACTTTTTGAGGCCAATTGGTTGCACAAACTTTATAGTTTGAGAACACTGAAAGTCTCTTTTACAACTGAGGAGCATATCATTGAGGTACTATCAGGTGCAACCCCCCTGTCACAGAGGCTAGAAGAATTGCATTTAGTATCGGTAAAATATTCAAATTATTCTATAACTTGGGGATCATTTACCAAATTTAGGTCAACATTGGATCTGTCTAATTATGAAAAACTTGGTAAGTTATGCATGCGATGGGTACATATGGCAAATTTTCCACAGCCTGATAAACTGCCAACATGCCTCACAGTGCTTATCCTTGAGGGCACTGGGATGGAAATGGACCCAATGTTGACTTTGAAGAACCTACCTAAACTTAAGATCCTTATACTTGGATGGGATTCGTACTCTGGGGAGAATATGGTATGCTCCGGAGAAGCTGACAGCTTTCCTCAACTCAAAGTATTGAAAATTTATTCAAAGTGTCTGAAGGAGTTTAAAGTTGAGGAAGAAGCAATGCCCAAACTCAAGGACGTTACCCTCTTCACTCACTACACGCTGATAATGAATGTTCCAGATAGAATCAGAAATATAATCAAGATTATCGATGACATAAGAGGTCAGTAACATTTGTTGTGTTTCATTTGTATTCTTTTGATTATGGATATGTCTGTCCAATTCATTGGTTTACTGTTTTAATTTGTTTCATGTACTTGGAAATTATGCATTTTTTCCCAAATAAATATGGGGCTGGCTTTGTTACATGCGCACATGTAAACTCCATCAGATGGCTTATGGTATCCAGATGAGATAATTGATTCTCCAGATAGTCCGTGACTTCATCGTGGAAGGTTTAAGTCCTTACCCAATTCTTTTACTCTTTCAATTATGCTTTCAAGAAAACAACTTAGAATAGATATTCCCGTAACTACATTTATATGGATGTGGTGATAATGCCATAATTTGATTGAATTTGTGATGTCTCACAGGTTAAAGCATGGGCTCTTGATCTTCAGATTGCTTGCTCCTCAATCTATTCTTGTGATATGATGCCTTTGGTTGATTGATTCTCTTGAGAAGGAATGGCATCTGCTTTATGATTTGATATTTTGGTTGCTTAATTACCTTTATCTTTTGTCTGAATTTGTCACTGACTTTGATAAATGTTGAATAAATTTACATATACTGGTATCTTTGAACTCGCCAGTGGTCAATCTATAACTGTAATTTTGAAAATTACAGTTGAATAAATTTAAGCCATGTTATTGTTTTGAAAATTAGTGGGTGTAAATGTAATTTTTTTTTTTTAAAATACTGAATTCTCCATGAATTTTTGAGGCTTGCTATAACAGCTGTTAATAAATTTGTAGTGCCACTCCTTCTGGGGGAAAAAATTTGTAGAATGAATTTTCGCCCATAGCGAGAAAGAGGCATTTCTTCCGGGTGTAAGGCATTTCCATTTGAGGCAAGGAGAGACGACGTTTCTTCCAGGCGGAACTCAGGCTGAGCCTCGTCGCCTGAGCCATTTCTGGTTCGTCGAATCAACTGCTTCCGTTCGTTAGGTTTTGGCACTTTCAAACGAAATCATTTCGAGAATGGATGAAGAACAACGCAGGATAATGAACTGATGCCTTATTAGCCATCCGATGATCGTAAGTGAAACATTAGCCATCAGATTGGTACATAAAAGGAAAAAATAAAAACACAAAAGGACTGTTGAGAGTGAGTATTTATAAGAGTGAGTATTTATAAGGTGTCAGACGAGCACGGACATAATTTGCAATCTCTCTTCTGCTGTATCTTTCTCTGCCATTGATGCCTATACCTTTTCATTATTCAATGTTTGGAATTATAACATATTCATATTTTTGTTTCCTTTTTGGTTTTGTTTTCGTCAAATTTGAGATCGAATGTCCTGAAGGAACTATTTATGCGAAGAGGATTTTCAAGGTTAAGATTTAGACACCTGAAAGGTGTGATTTGAAAGTACATTATATGCGAGAAACGTTTATGTTTTGTCGATTTTTGCTTTATTTGGCTGACAAATTAAATGGACTTTGGGGGTGGTGATGGTTGTAGGTACCATTTTTGGCCTCCAATTGTGACCGTGGCCTTTACAACGCCAATCTTGTTGGAAGTGAGTGTGTGTGTATGTGTGTGGCTTTCCTTCCAAGCTTTTTTTTTCTTCCTCTAGAAACTTGGTGACTTTCCTTCCAAGTTTTGCTTTTCTTCCCCTAGAAGCTTGGTGACTTTTCTACCAAGTTCTTCTTTGATTGGTCTCCAAGTTCTAGTCTTACTTGGTCTCCAAGTTCAAGCTTTTCTTGGTTCCCAAGTTCATCAAGCCTATATATATTTCCCTAAGCTCCCTAAGCTTTATTGAGGTTTGAAGAGACTTGATTTTCTTTGAGTTTTAAGACTTGTTTTCTTTGAACTTTGGAAGAGTTTGGTTTTCTCGAGTTTTATATCACTGAGAGTAAGCCCGTCCTGAGTTCTGCTAGCTCCGATTGTTCGTGGCTGCCGTTCACCGGATAGGTCGTTTCATCCTGCTGAGACAGTCGCCGTAGTCTGCTTATTGTCGGTGTAGGGCGCTAACTGTTTTCAGGACAGCGCAAAGTGCGACTCGACCTACTTTTGTTACTTCCTCTTCCACGTTCCAAAAATTGGTTCCTAATTCCTTGTTGTTCCAGTCAAAGCGTTGCTGTTCAATCGTCTTCTCCACTTTGTTGTTTGGTAACATCTGCTATTGTTCGCATATTGTTGTTATTTATAAGTTCAAGTTGTTGCTATCAAGAGGTTTCTTGTACTGTAGTGGGTTAGAACTAATATATATTCTTGTATCAAGCAAGTTATTTCTGTATAACATCACATCTATTCTTTCTGTATCCCTAACAATCTGAAGACAGTTAGTAAGAGAGTCTTGAGAAGATGGATGGCACCAAAAAGATGTATATGGGAAATGCCGTAGTCTCGATTGTGGAAGGCAAGGGCAAGGTACTGCTAAAGTGGACATTTGGGAAGATCCTAACCCTCACAGATGTATGGCATGTGCCTGAGATTCGCAAGAATCTGGTGTCTAGAACCCTGTTGAACAAAAATGGGTTTAAACTCGTTTTTTAGTCTGATAAGTTTACTCTTACCAAGAGGGGAATGTATGTGGGTCAGGGATATCTAGACGAGGGCATGTTCAAATTGAATGTACAGGCCCAAGTGCCTAAAAATATTAATAAGAATGACTCTTCTACTTATATTGTTGAGTCGTGTGATGTTTGGTATTCAAGATTAGGACATGTCAATTATCGTTCCCTCCAAAGAATGGTTAATCTAGGGTTATTATCTAGTTTTAACATTGATAAGGGACACAAATGCAAAGTTTGTGTTTAATCAAAGTTTACAAAAAAGCCGTTTCCATCTGTGGAAAGGAATAGTGAATTACTCGACCTAATTCACAGTGACGTTTGTGACATGAAAAGCACTCCCACTAGAGGTGGAAAGAATTATTTTGTCACATTTGTTGACGACTGCAGTAAATATTGCTATGTATATTTACTACGCAGTAAAGATGAGACCATTGATGTTTTTAAAACATTCAAGACAAAAGTTGAAAATCAACTGGGAAAGAAAATTAAGGTGCTCAGATCAGATAAGGGTGGTGAGTATGAATCATCGGCTCTGTCTGAGTTTTGTGAATCTCATGGTATAATCCATCTGACGACAGCACCTTATACACCACAACAAAATGGTGTAGCTGAAAGAAAGAACCGAACTTTGAAGGATATGATAAATTGCATGTTAAATAGTTCGGGTTTACCCCATAATTTGTGGGGGGAAGCGTTGCTTACTGCAAATTTTATATTAAATAGAATTCCACATAAGAAATCTGGTAAGTCACCTTATGAAGTGTGGAATAGTAGACAACCCTCCTACAAAATTCTGAAAGTGTTGGGGTGTTTAGCCAAGGTGTAGGTTCATTTACCTAAAAAGACTAAACTTGGTCCAAAAACTATTGACTGCGTCTTTATAAGCTATGCCTCGCATAGTGCTGCCTATAGGTTCCTAGTAACGAAGTCAGAAATTCCTAACATTAATGTCAATACGATTTTGGAATCTATAGAAGTAGAGTTCTTTGAGAACATCTTCCCTTTTAAGGGAGATAAACCCAGTGCAAGTGGTTCCAAGAGAACTCATGAAGCAAGTTCTTCAAAAGGCCAAGAAGGGCAAGAAATTAACATCGAGCCTTGAAGAAGCAAAAGGGCAAGGAAGGTCTCTTCCTTTGGCCCAGATTTCCTAACCTTTGTGTTAGAAGATGAGCCGCAAACCTATGATGATGCAATGTCATCTCCTGATGCTCCCTATTGGAAAGAGGCTATTAATAGTGAAATGGATTCCATCTTGCAAAACAATACTTAGGTATTAGTCAATTTGCCACTTGGGTGTAAACCAGTTGGGTGCAGATGGATTTTCAGAAAGAAATTAAAGGCCGATGGTACTATTGATAAGTACAAAGCTCGGCTGGTAGCTAAAGGCTATCGTCAGAAAGAAGGACAAGACTTCTTTGACACGTATTCTTCAGTGACGAGAATCACGTCTATCAGGATGCTGATTGCTATTGCAGCGTTACACAACTTGGAGATACATCAAATGGATGTAAAAATAGCATTCCTGAATGGAGATTTAGAAGAAGAAGTCTATATGGAACAACCTGAAGAGTTTGTCATAAAGGGGCATGAAATGAAGGTTTGTAAACTAATAAAGTCTCTTTATGGGTTGAAATAGGCGCCTAAACAATGGCATGAGAAGTTTGATCACACAATGTTGTTAAATGGATTTAAGATAAATGAGTGTGAT
The DNA here is from genome assembly GCF_014633365.1 of Diospyros lotus. Lineage (NCBI taxonomy): Eukaryota > Viridiplantae > Streptophyta > Magnoliopsida > Ericales > Ebenaceae > Diospyros > Diospyros lotus. The sequence continues at coordinate 35,449,932 of NC_068344.1, forward strand.
AAATGTGTTTATGTGAAAAACATAAACCAAGAATGTGTCATTGTATGCCTGTATGTGGATGATATGCTGATAATAGGCACAAATCGAAGTGTCATACAATCCACAAAGCAAATGTTGAAATCTCATTTTGACATGAAAGACCTCGGTCTTGCTGATGTCATTCTTGGAATTCGAATAATAAGGAATTCCGAAGGATATGCTCTTTCTTAGTCACATTATATAGAGAAAGTGTTGACAAGATTTGGTCACTTCGAGAGTAAGCCGGTAGTTACTCCGTTTGATCCAAATTCAAAGTTGAAGAAAAATCATGATGAAGGTGTATCTTCTATGGAATATGCCAGAGTTATTGGAAGTCTGATGTATATCATGAATTGTACTAGACCTGACATCGCCTACTCCGTAAGCAGGCTAGCGAGATACACGACTAATCCTGGGCATGACCATTGGGGTGCATTGGTCAGGATACTTAGGTACTTGAAGTACACCTTGGACTATGGATTGCAATATACAAAATATCCACATGTACTAGAAGGATTTAGTGATGCTAATTGGATCTCCAATAGCTTAGAGACTAAATCAACCAGTGGATATGTGTTCACCCTAGGTGGTGGTGCTGTGTCGTGGAAGTCTTCAAAGCAGACGTGTATAGCATGATCAACCATGGAGTCAGAGTTTATAGCTCTAGACAAAGCAGGCGAAGAACCTAAATGGCTTCGCCATTTCCTCGAAGACATTCCATTATGGCCAAAGCCTGTTAACGCCATTTGCATATACTGTGACAACTTAGCTGCCTCAATGAGGGCTAAGAATAGTGTCTACAATGGAAAGTCAAGACACATTAGGCGCAGGCATAACACTGTCAGAAAGTTGCTCACAAATGGAATAATCTCCATTGACTATGTGAAGTCGAAAGAAAATCTAGTCGATCCTTTGACGAAAGGAGTGACTCGTGAGCAAGTCAAATTTACATCGAAGGGAATAGGGTTGAAGCCTTTAAAATGACTTTTCCGATGGTAACCAAACCTAGTTGACTAGAGATCCCAAGATCTAGGTTAAATTAGCCAACTGGCTGGAATAAGTCATGGTTGACACACTATGAAACTTCTAGTTTCTCCCCATGTCTCAAAAATTGAAGAGTGTGTCCTGTCGATGTTAAAAGGAATGTTGATATCTTGAAATAAGAGGAGTAGTGACAGGGTACTCTTAGTCAATGCTTCCCTATATGAAAATAGAAATGGGGTCGCTTCTATGAGAACTGTTCAATGGCTTGGGTTCTCTAGAGCTCTCATGAAACCCAGGATGTTGTCCAGGACCAAAATGGACATAATCGTATAGAACTCAGTGGGTCAAGACATGTTGTGTGTGATGTCTATTGTCTTGATTTACCTTCAGAAGGATAGTTCAAGAGCTAGTCTCACTATTTCTTCGGTAAATTCGGTAGACATTCACTAAGGAAGGTTCAAGTCCAAAAGACACATTGTTGATGCATAACTTGTCTATTTGCTCTCAGTGACTCCATGTTGTTTTATATAATTTTTGAGCACACACACTCATGTGGGGGATTGTTGGAAGTGAATGTGTGTGTGTGTTTGTGGCTTTCCTTCCAAGCTTTGTTTTCCTTCCTCTAGAAGCTTGGTGACTTTCCTTCCAAGTTTTGTTTTTCTTCCCCTAGAAGCTTGGTGACTTTCCTACCAAGTTCTTCTTTGATTGGTCTCCAAGTTCTAGTCTTACTTGGTCTCCAAGTTCAAGCTTTTCTTGGTTCCCAAGTTCATCAAGCCTATATATATTTCCCTAAGCTCCCTAAGCTTTATTGAGGTTTGAAGAGACTTGATTTTCTTTGAGTTTTAAGACTTGTTTTCTTTGAGCTTTGGAAGAGTTTGATTTTCTCGAGTTTTATATCACTGAGAGCAAGCCCGTCCTAAATTCTGCTAGCTCCGGTTGTTCGTGACTGTCGTTCACTAGAGAGGTCATTTCATCCTGCTGAGACAGTCGTCGTAGTCTGCTTGCTGCCGGTGCAGGGCGCTAACTATCTTCAGGACAGCGCAAAGCACGACTCGACCTTCTTTTTTTATTGCCTCTTCCACGTTCCAGAAATTGGTTCCCGATTCCTTGTTGTTCCAGTCAAAGCGTTGCTATTCAATCGTCTTCTCCGCTTTGCTGTTTGGTAACATCTGCTATTGTTCGCATATTGTTGTTATTTATAAGTTCAAGTTGTTGCTACCAAGAAGTTTCTTGTACTGTAGTGGGTTAGAACTGATATATATTCTTGTATTAAGTAAGTTATTTCTGTATAACATCACATTTATTCTCTCTGTATCCCTAACAAATCTTCCACTCGAATATGACACTGGAGGCCGGATTTGTCTCGAAATTCTCAACCTTTCTCCTAAGGTGAACTTTTGAGAAATTTTGGGTTTGATGCTGTGGTTTTAATTACTGTTGTTAGTATTTTTGATTGGATTAGAGCTTACAGTAGTTTTAGGAATGTCTGATTTCACAATATTCTTGATTTTCTCTTGGATTCATGATGGATTCATTGTTTGGCATTGTTTATAATTAATAATAATAATATATGAATACAAATATTTTAGTAGTTGCAAACCAACACCCCACCTCCCTGCGGCCTTTACTGGCAGGGGGTGTGGGCAAAGTACTGGCTTAGAGAGAATTTTCTGAATTTTATTCACTGAAGCCTTCCATAAGTGAGATATCAAAAGCTATTCTCTTATTTTTACAAGCCATTATTAGTTTTGTAACACTTTTGAATCAATAGCAAAGTGGTATGTAAAATACTTGAATCGCAATGGAATATCGAAACTGATTTGCCTAACAACCTCCGTGGAAGAAAACTATAAAAGCTTTCTTATCCGTCCACCCCTTGTCCGCGCAAGGCTCTAATGGTGATGCCGAAGACAGTATATGAGCGATCAGAAACTGATTCTGATTATTGTTCTTATTTTCCATTAGGCTCTATGTCTATTTATAGGTATCACAAAGATACAGATAGACATGGCTTTATCGGAATTTGAATCTCATTCAAATTCTAATTACTTATCCCATTATTGTTAAAATTCAAATGTTAATGAATTTGAAACAAATTCAAATTCATAACATTTATCTTTAATCACTAGGGAACTTATCCTAATGTAACTGCAATTCTAACAATCTCCCACTCGGGTACATGGGATAATGCTCAACTCATCTCCTCATACAGGATGTCAAGGGGTGCGACCTTGATGACAACAATAAGAGTATTATATCAAACAACCACTAATGCCAACATAGTACTGTTGCAAAAAGAAATAAACGAGGGTAATGCCATCTATGCCTTAGATAATAAATAACACATCTATCAAATGCTTCCAATCTCTCAAGAGTAACTCTGAATAGCATTTGATCATCAATCGAAGTTCTTGCACTCATGATCATCACATAGATGATCATTCGGACTATGAGTTGCAAAACTTACATGATGTGGTATAAATTACCTTTCCAAAAATTCGAAACAATCCATCTCTTGGTTCAACCACTTTCCCAGACATGGCCCACCTAGCTGCTTTCTTGCTAGCCAATTGGGTGACATGCTAAAGTAGTGTAATTGAACCTCAACTTCATGAAACAATTTTAAGTCAGAAGGCATATGTGAATAGGGTCCCACGCAGTGATAGAGAGAGAACAATCTTGTCACTTCCCTATAGCGGTCGTACAAGCGCATACTGTATGATGTGCATGCTAAGGTGGAGCTCCCACTAATTAGGGATGTCACACTCAAACACCGTACATATGTTGGCCCAGTCACCACATAGGCACTAGCCTGAGTCACTCAAGTTATGAGTACTCACATCCTACTTTTCTCAAGCTTAATATGGAATTCAGAATATATCCATATTCGACTTCTTCAAATAAGTCTTATCTTAGCCGTACTAAGGCGACAATAACGACCTTGGATACCCCTCATGTATCAAGGCACTTACATTGACCACATAAGTCCAAGAGTAAGTTGTCTCATTCTGCACACCACACAGGTGTCAGGGCAATCGTCCGCATGAGTGGACCGATCCAAGCCTGGTGACATTCACGAACATGTGCAATTATTTTCATGTTTTCCATATTAACAACACAATGTTATATAATGAAAACAGAAAGAAGATAACAAATATCCATCAAATAAGATAACAAATATCCATCAAAATGAATGTCGTAAACAGTGATCAAATGTAGAACTCAAATTCTACGTAATCTCATACGCCTCACATGGGATTCAAATACATTCCTACTAAGTGGCTTTGTCAATGGGTCAGCCAACATTTCAGCGCTAGGAATATAACTTAAAATCACTTCGTTGTCCCTGATCAATCCATCTAATGTAGTGATATCTCCTTCTTATGTGCTTTCCTCTATCATGGAATTTGGGGTCATGTGCGAACTGCATCGCAGCTATGTTGTCGATCCGAATTTCGACAGGTTCATCAGCTTGAGCTGTTACCCCGAGCTCTCGAAGGAAAGCACTAAGCCAGGATGCATGTCTTCCAGCTTTTGAGCCAGCCACATACTCTGTTTCCATGGTTGACTAAGCAACACAATCTTGCTTCTTGCTTCACCAAAAAATTGAGCCTCCACCAAAAGTGAAAATGTAACACCCCGTCTCGCCAGGCGTGTCACTATAAGGGTATTCCCGGGATTTCTTTTTTTTTTTTTTCTCTTTAAGTTACACACGCGCGGTATTTCAAGAACAATCTTCACATGCAGAAACAAACCCCGCGAACCCCAGTCTTGCCCGTTTAACTATCAAGATCAATAATCTTAAACTAAACGAGTCTTAATACAACGCAGCGGATACACTAATACCAAAACACCATTGTATTTCCATAGCAAAATACTTAATACAGATCAAATGATAAAATCGCTATTATACAACTGTTCATTTACAACCTGAAATACATACTAAAGCCTCCAAACGTTACAACGACTAACAAACTAAGCACCATTGGCCCTCAACCGGCCACATCCTTGCCTTCGCAGCAGTCCCTGGCTGGAACATTAAACGTTCCAGGGGCATAACCCAGATTAGATGATAAACATCTAAGTGAAGGTATGAAACAGTTATACAATGCATGAAAGACATACGAACATGACATACTATACGACAACATGCAAGACACGTCTAACTCGAGATATCACCTTGACATACTTAATCCCTCGAATGTCCCACTGTGACACACGTTCACCTGGTCCAACGTTAATCCCTCGAGTGCACCGTCGTGACACCCGTTCACCTGGTTTAACATTATTCCCTCGAGTGCCCCAGTGTGACACCCGTTCACCTGGATTAATATTGTCCCAATCTCAAGTAGACCCCATCCCGCCCCATACGGACCCAACGATGCAATTTAAATGATATGAAAATTACACGCCATGTACCAACATTTTAAAATAAAACAGTTAATGCAATGTAGCAAATATCGACACAATGATCATAAGCAAAAGCCTTGTAAAACAATCTATGTCTAGGAGGGTATAACCGCTCACTAGAACTCACCACAGGCACCTAAAAACACTTCCAAGACAAGGAAAAAGTTGGAATCAAATCACTCACCTTGAACGAATTTGGATTGCCTCGGTCCTTGTGCACGGCCTCGATTTGCGTGCCAAGCCCCAAATACTTGAACTTGTGCTCAACCTCAAGCCAAGATACTTCCTAAACATCATATTTAATTAAGGAAGCATTAAAATCTATTTTCCTCAATTTTTCCATAATTTCCTCTATTTTCTCCCAACTTTCTCCTCGTTAATTCCAAAATAATTATTTCTTCAACTATTTTTCGAAATATTTCAACACAATAATTCCTAGAATAATTAAATAAAAATATTGGAATTAAAATTACCAAAATAGCCCTTCGCACGCGCTCTCACGCGCCCTGCGCGTGGCTGCGCGTGGAGGCTGGCGCGTGCAGCCACGCGCGTCGTCTTCTTCCTCAAGACCCGCCGGCGACGACCCCTCCGATGACCGATCTAAGCACACCCCCTTCAAGCCCTCGGTGAGTCGATCCCAACGGCACCATTTTTAGGCCGAAAGCTCGCCGGAAAATGGCCCAAACGGCCAGTTGCAGGTCGGCGGTGGCGGACCGCCTCCGATTCTCGGCCGAACTCGAACAACCCTCAAACTCACACCAAAATGCTTCAAATTACTCCCAATCTCTTCTCCTCGATGCAAGGATCAAAAGCCCCTTAATCACTCTCTCAAAAACATCCAAAAACACGATCGATTTTGAGCTCCAAAATCCGAAACCCTCGGCCCCTTTTATACCCAAAAACCGGTCGAAATCTGGCCAATCACCGGCCATAGCTTGGTCACCAAGCATCCTTGCGCCGGCTACCACCTCCCCCAGGTCGCCCTTGGCCATCCCTTTGCCGAGATCGGCCTCCACGTGCAAAGATTTGCGGCGGCCGAAATCTGGTTGCTGTGTTCACACTATGCAAGTTTGATAATTTGCACTTTCACCCCCTTGACTTTCCAAATGACATTTCTGCCCCCTTCCAAAGCACCCCTAATAAATCCAAATATACCTCTAAGTCCCACAAGTTTAGTACATCTCATTTGACCCTCAAGATTCCTGAAAGATTACCGTTTTGACCTCCCTCGAGTAAAATTAGAAAATTGCACTTAGGCCCGATTGGTCAAATTGACCTTAAATCCATTTGATTCAACCCGAAATCGCTTAAGGGTTGTTCTACACATTAAATACTAGTCCCCAACATGCTCCGTTGACTTTTTGGATGTCTCCTACGTCGATTCGATTTTCCTCAGCCCGGTCAATAGCTGTACCGAAAACTGTTCCTGATCCAATTTATTTAATCACTAAAAATCATAATTCGAATCACTTGTCGATATTATACCATTTTCCTTGGCTATCTAAGGTCTGGGGTACTCCCTCGAGCCACTTCGGTCTTTTAAGACTGCAATAGTGTGTCCTAAAGCCTTATTCTTTTGATAATTCCACTTGTACCATTTATCAAATATTATTTATGACCTCAAATCATTCCTGGGTATTACAGAAAACATATGCTGATGTGGAGACACTATCATCTTTATCTCCGCCAAAATCAGCATCAGTGTAACCATGTACTTTCATATCTCCACCTTGGAAAGCTAGAGCATAATCATAAGTACCACGTAGATACCTTATGATTCTCTTTACAACTCTCCAATGTATCTCATCAGGATTACTTTGGTATATGCTTACTAGCCCAACGGCGAAGCAGATATGAGGACGAGTACACTTCATAAGGTACATGAGACTCCCAACAGCATTAGCGTATGATTTATTTTCCATTAGTTTCATTTCTTCCTCTGTTTTAGGGCATTGACCAGTACTCAAGGTGTAACCCTTATCAACTGGAGTATCAACAGGCTTTGAGTTATCCATATTAAACCGTTCAAGGATCTTACGAAGGTAAGTCTCTTGAGACAAACTCAAAAGCCTCCTTGAGCGATCCCTCGAGATCTTAACTCCAAGGATATAACTCGCTTCCCCTAAATCCTTCATCTCAAAGACAGATGATAGCCATTCCTTAATAGTGTTGATCATCTCCAAGTTGTTTCCAACCAATAAGATGTCATCTACATATAAGGACAAAATCAAGAACCCATCTTTTATCCGTTGGATATACACACAGTGGTCTTCCTCCATCATGGTCAAACCAATAGAGGTGACGGCTTCATGAAACCGTAGATACCATTGTCTAGACAACTGCTTGAGACCATATATGGATCGTTTGAGACGGCACACTTTGTCCTCTTGCCCTTCAGTAACAAAACTGATGGGTTGATCCATATATATCTCCTCGTCTAGTTCTCCATTGAGAAATGCTGTCTTGACATCCATCTGGTGTAGCTCAAGATCTAAATAAGCGACGATGGCTAGAATCACGCGAATAAAGTCAAATCTCACCACCGAAGAAAATGTCTCTAAGAAATCTACACCCTCCATTTGGGTGTAGCCCTTCGCAACCAATCGGGCTTTATACTTGTCGATCAATCCATCAACTCGACGTTTGATTTTCAAGACCCACTTGTTACCAATTGCCTTTCTATTTGGTGAAAGATCAACAAGTTCCCACACCTTGTTCTTATCCATCGAGTCTATTTCCTCTTTCATAGCGATCAACCATTGATCTAGGTTTGGGGAGGTTAAGACTTCTTCATAAGAAGTCGGCTCACTGTCATCCGACATGGCATACATAAGTACCCTTGTAACGACCTGTTAGTGGGTCTAGAAGTTTATTAATATTTTAATTGTGAAGATTTGGAGATTTGCCCTAATAAATTGAATGTTGGAAAATATTTTTAAGTGTCAAAATTTATGTATTTAAATTCATGAATTGGGTTACCCATTTGAGCCAAATGTTTAAGGTCCATGAATGTGATGGATTTAGAGAAATCCCATGGGGCTAAAATGAATTGGGCAATTAGTAAAGGGGGCATGGGCATTATATATATATATGTGCATATCTTGATGTGGAAAAATTTATATAAATAAATGATGTATTAAATTAATGGATTGGTCTTTGGAAACTTGAGTTGAGCCCAAGGGGAGATTTTGTATATTGCAAGTAGTATGGTTGTGAAGCCCATTGGGCTTAATATTTTGTTGAGGCCATTTTTGGTAGGCTAATGGAAATGGGCCATTATAATTAATTGAGCCAATGAGTTGGGCTTGGGCCTATGTAAGTGTATGAGTGGATTTTTGAATTGGGCTTAGGCCCATGTATAAAATATGAGAGATGGAAATTAATAAATGAAATTATATATAAATATATATAATTGTATTTTGTGGATTAAAAGAAAAGAAGAAAAGAGTTGTAAAATGCAAAGTGACCAAATGGTCCTTGCTTTATTGAAAAGGGAAAGGGTAATTAGGGAATTTCATAAATGGTTATTATTATAAGTGAATTTATAGATATTATGGAGTAGAAAGGAAAATGAAAAAGAAAAGAAAAAGAGGTAAAAGACCAAAAGGGGTTTAATGAGTTGTGGATTGTGTTTAAAAGAAATGGGCAAAATGGTAATTTGGCCAAGGGGAATGGTTGGAAATCTGATGGGCGGCCATCCCTCCCCCATGCTCCTTTCATTTCCTTGTTCCTTTTTCTCTTTTCTCTTTCCCTCTTCTCCCGATCAATCTTCTTCTTCTTTCTTCTTCTTCTTCTTCCATTTTCAATCTCCATTGAAGCTTCAAAGGTGAAGTTGCAGCTGGGTGCATTCTTCTCCATTGGGTTTTCTTCATCAAAAGCAAGTTCTTCTTGCATCTCTTTTTAGTTATGCAAGTTTATCTTCTATTTTCTTTTACATTGCAAGTTCCCGTTGATTTCTTTTTGTTAATGCAAGTTTGGATTCTCTTTCTCTTGGATCATTTTTGTGAGTTTTCATTAGGGTTTAGTTCACCCTAAATTCTCAAAGGAATGACACTTGATTGATTAGGAATGTTAGAGGAGCAAGATTTGGTGTATCTTGCTTGGGGTGTTGATTTTTGTGGGTTGTCATAATGATTTTTAAGTTTCAGGCCTCTGTTGGTCGACCAAGTTTTTCTGTCGGTCGACCAAGTAAGTGTTTTGTTCTCTGATTGGTCGACCAAGTGTTTTAGTCGGTCGACCAAGTAATAATTTAAGCTTCTGTTAGTCGACCAAGTATTTCAGTCGGTCGACCAAGTGTTTTAGTCGGTTGACCAAGTGGGCTATTAGTCGACCAAGTGATTTCAGTCGGTCGACCAAGTGATATTATAAGCCTCTATTAGTCGACCAAGTGTTTCAGTCGGTTGACCAAGTGATAATTTAAGCTTCTGTTAGTCGACCAAGTGTTTTTACTCGGTCGACCAAGTCTCTATTTAGTCGACCAAGTCTTCTTCATCGGTTGACTAAGTCCTCAGTCGGTTGACTAACTCTTTTATTCGGTCAACCAACAGAATGCATTGATTCTTTCTTTTTGGTCCGATTCTTTTCTAGTGCTTGAAATTCTTCCCCAAAGCTCTTATGATGTTTTAGTTGGCTTCAAAAATCATCTCGTGGATATGTAAGTGTTCCAAAAATGGGGAAGTTATTTAATGGTGGGAATTAAAAAATGAAAATCGTGAGTTTTAATGGTGAATTCATGTAATCAATTTATTTGACCTTGGAAAATGGGTATGAAAAAGAATTCCAATGAATAATGCCAAATCATATGATAAAAATATCATTAGCTCATGTGAAGATATAACCTTCATGAGCACTTCATGACATTATCATTTATGGTATGGAAATGAATCTCAATGAATGATGCCAAATCATGTGATGAAAATACCATTGGCTCATGTGAGGAAATAATCGTGAAATGGCTAAATGTGCATGATGATTATGAGGAAAACATTGCTAATAATGTAGTATGTTTGATATGCTTACTTGAAACCTACATGAGCATTGCATGGTATTATTATTTGCGCACTTATTATTTTGCGCGGCAGTTACATACTGCGGGTTGAGAAAAGGATATCCTAAAGAGCGCTTGACGCGGGAAAGGTGGCCATAGACCCGGTCGGTGATGCTCAAGCCAAATGAATGGCTAAATGATTTTTCTATGTATATGTATGCATGCATGTGAATGAAAGGCCTTGAGGGCCGATATGCTCCATGGAAAATTATATATTCATGAGAAATGAAATGATGCATAAAATGCATAATGACCATGGCATGGGAATTGAGCATAATGAATGAGAAATGCAATGATGCATGAAATGCATAATGGCAATGACATGGAAATAGTCATAATGATTGAGAAATGAAATGATGCATGAATTGCATAATGCCAATGGCATGGAAATGATCATAATGATTGAGAGATGAAATGATGTATGAAATGCAAAATGACAATGGCATGGGAATGATAATAATAATGGGATCTAATGGGAAACGTTACTCGTACTTGGGGAGTCGAGTCTATTCCATTTTGGTTTATCCATGCCTTGACTCTATTGTTTATATGTTGAAATATATACTTGCTGAGCCTTGTGGCTCACCTTGCTTATTTTTGTCATTCCAGGTAAGGGATAAGCTATTGCTAAGGGCGAGTCCAATGAGGCTAGAGCCCGGGTTTAGTCGTGTACAGGGATGTCCCAGCCTCAAGATCTATGGGTGTAATGTTGAGGGCAGGAAATAGAGGGTTCAAATTGTTGTTAGAACCTTAGTGCCCTTTTATTTGAAAAATGTATGGGTGGTAAGCCCCAGATGATAATGTAAAGAGTGTGTAATATTTATTTTGAGCTCCTATTGATAGTGAGCAAATGTGAAGATGTTTTATTTTGGCTCTTGATGATTAGTGAGCAAATAAAAAAAAAATTAATTAGATGGTGTTTATTTTGAATTTATTGTTCTTGTATCCATTTTGTGACGACCTCCTTTCAGATTTCCTTTACTAGTGGGATTATCTGGGAGAGGGCCGCTACAACCCTTCCCTCAATATCATCGAAATGATGACGAGGGATTAGCCCACGTTGGCTGCGTCGAATTACTTAAGTCTCCGAAGTACTGTCTATGGGTTCACTCCCACTAACTGTAGGAATTCTCCCACTGACAAAAGGCACTTCCTCTTGTAACTCATACAATTGGGAGTCTTTATCAACCTCACCAATTCTTGGGAACTCATCCTCAAGAAACTCTACATCCCGAGATTCTGTCTCAGTCAAACCCCCACTAGGATGTTCATCATACATGACGCATCCTTTTGAACCTGCAGGATACCGAATGAACACCTTCTTGCTGGCCCTTAGTCCAAGTTTTCCATACTTGTGGGACGTGCTATCAACATATCCAGCTGATCCCAAGGCCGCAAGTAATCCAAGTTTGGACTTCTTCCAGTCCATAACTCATAAGGGGTAGAAGGCACGGACTTACTTGGAACACGGTTAAGAATGTAGGTTGCAGTCAACAACGCATCTCCCCAGAAACTAATCGGGAGATTCGTCTGCGCCAACATTGATCTAACCATTTCCAATAAAGTCCTATTCCGGCGTTCTGCAACACCATTTTGTTGCGGAGTGCCAGGAATGGTTAGGTGTCGAACTATATCTTTTTCCTCACATAGACTTCTAAACTGATCAGAAAGATATTCACGGCCTCTATCGGTTCGAAGAGTTTTTAAACTCTTATCCATCTGATTTTCAACCTCATGCACAAAGGGTCTAAAGCAATCTAAAGCTTCTGACTTATGAGAAATCAGATACACGTAACCGAAACGTGAATAATCGTCTATGAAGGTAATAAAGTATGATGCACCATGACGTGCCCGTGTATTCATAAGACCGCATATGTCGGAGTGTACTAACTCCAAAGAACAAGATGCACGGGAAGCCTTACCAAAAGGTTTACTCTTGGCCTTACCGGCTAAGCAAGGCTCACACACAATAAGTCTCACTTTACTGAGAGATCCCAATAGACCTTCTCTCGCCAGCCTTGCCATCCTTTCTTGACCCACATGGCCAAGTCTCTTGTGCCATAAATCACAATCAACATTTATGTTACAAGAAGTGGAAAAAACTAAAGCAATAGAATGGTTATTAAAAACATGATCCAAATTAAGTTTGAAAAAACCATCTACTAAGAAACCACCTCCAAAGAATGTATCATCCAAATAGATGTTCACGCTAGTATCACGGAAAAGAAAAGAATAACCTTGTCCTAATAAACATGCTACTGATAATAGATTACACCGGACTCCAGGAGCATACATAACGTCCTTCAGGAGTAGAATCTTGCCATTCTTCATCTTGAGCTGGAACGAACCAACTCCAAGAACTTCTTCTTGTGTGTCATTCCCAAGCGTGACGTACTGAGTTCCCGCTGGCACCCGATGGTAATCCACAAACCCCTCTTTCTCAACACTTATGTGTCATGTTGCTCCTGTATCCACAATCCACTCAGGACGTGAGTATGCAACTAATGCATGTGAGCAAACATGAATCAAAAGGGAATAAGAAGAGAAATATACCTTCTTCGGCTCTGGACAATCCCGAGCGAAGTGACCCTTATTCTTACAATTATAGCATTTCAATTTGGACAGGTCTTTCTTTCCACGTGTCCCTCTTTTGGCCTTCTTGTTCTTGCCAATATTAGGTGCAGGCCCTGATGCCTTCGATCCTTGTCTCTTGCGTTTGGGCCCGAAGCCCTCACGTCTGTCGACCTTGGCTACAAAAGCCGCCGCACAGTTCGCTTCAACGCGCTCCGCCTCAAGCTCCAAGTGACGTGAAATATCATCAAAAGTTTTGATATTTTCACTATGTGTCATAAGGAGCTTCATCTGAGACCACTCAGGGTCAGGCAAGGATCTGATCACCCCTAGGAGTTGCTGCTCATCAGTAAGCGCTACTCCCGCACTCTGAAGATCTTTGATAAGTGAACCCATCACTCTCAAATGCTCAGCCATGCTGTGCCTCGGGTCTTTGATATACTGTTGAAATTTTAATTGTAAAGCACGAAACTTTATTGCAGATGTCTGACCAAAAGTGATCTTCAACTTTTGCTACATTTCCATGCTAGTCTGGCAAGACTCAAACTGGCCCATGAGATCGACCCACATACTAACAAGCATCGCAAGACGAGCATAACGGTCCCTCTCAAGCCATTTGTCATAGGCTCGCTGTGTCACCAAGGAAACATTTTCTCCTGAAGGCATGGGATGTGAAGTCTCCAAAACGTCCCATACTTTCTCCATCTGAAGTAGATAATGAATCTGCTTCTCCCATGTGGAGTAGTTGGACCCATCCAATTTGTCTATCCTGGTCATGCTTCCAGTTCAGTAGTAGTTGGACCCATCCAATTTGTCTATCCTGGTCATGCTTCCAGTAACTGAATTGGTGGCCATTGATCACTGAATCAGGGACAACAAAAGACATTCAATGCTCATGTTCAAAGTAAACAATTAAATCAAACATTTAATTTATGCATTTCGGGATCAACAGATCACTAGGCTTCAAAGTCATCACTCTTAATGCACAACTAATATGTTATGATTTAATTGTTTATGTAGAACTAATCCACAATATCCAATAATATATTAGGATCCACACAAGGCCCAAAATCGGTACTAAACCGAAATTAATTATCAATAAGCAAATAAAATAAAATATTTGCAAGCAATAGATAATTAATTAAATTAGAAAAACAATGCCACATAACATCTATTTATAATTTTAGACTCAAAATTAAACTTATTAATTTATGGTCTAAAAGAATAAATTAAACAAATATCATGACAATATTAACACATAATAAAAGTCATGAAAACAATTTTACTAATTACAAAAATTAATAATCCAGAATTAAATATCTTTAAAATAATTCTGATTTTTTTTTTAATCTCAAAATGGATTTATTATTTAATTTATAATTTTAGGTACAAAATTAAACTAATTAATTAATGGCCCAAAAGTATAATCCAAATAATTAAATAAAAAAACCCAACAACATGGCCCAATACAAAATTATACCCAACTAATATTAAATTAAAAAAAAAAAACAGATCCAATTTAATCAAAACAAATGGGCCAAGCCCAAAGCCCAGCATAATAAATCAATAACTTGGCCATTCTAGATCCAATTTTGTTAAAACAAGTAGCCCAAGCCAAGGCCCATTTCAATTGAAACAAATCCAATTAATTAACAAAACTAAACAAATCCAATTAATTGAACAAATCTATTGGCTGCTTCAGATCCACTCATGGATACCCAGATCTGACCCATCACTTAGTGGGTCTTCTTCTTCCCCAACACATAGGGTTTGCTGGGCACCCTTGAACCAGCGCCGCCGCCGCCGCTTCTTCTCCTCTGCCTTGCCTTGCCGTCGGCCGCCTCTCCATCCTCTTCGCCTCTCATCGCTGCCGGCTGCCTCTTCTCTTTCTTCTCCCCTTATCGCCATCTCTAATGGCAACCACAGAGGCTGCCCATTGACAGCAAGAAGGGGCCGCAACCATGGCAAACCATTCGCCATGGCTAAGGTGGGCACGGCGAGAAGAAACGCCTCAAACGGTTGGCCACTGCGAAGGAGGCGCTGGACGGCGACGATGCGTGGTGAAGGAGGAGGAGCTCGAACCGTCCATGGCAGAAGGTAAGAGGTCGCGACCATGGCTGATTTCAACCTTCAGCGATGGTTCTTCACTGGCCGCGACTTACGCGATCGCTGGGGTTGACCTCAGCCACTGGTCGTGATGAACACGACCGCCTCCGACGGTGCCTCAACCATCGCGAGGCTGACCGAGGAGCTTCAAGCCCAGCGACCATGACGAACATGGCTGCCAGTCACCGCCTCGGTCACGTTTGAATCGCAGGCAACGGGCAGAAAATTTTTCGCAAAAATTAATTACGAGTTACATACAAAATCGTGATTGGATTGCAGCAAACAGAGAGAATATAAATTATTTCACACAGAATAATACTACGCGTTAACTGATTTCACACGGAAAATAATTTCACATAACAAATAATTTTACGCGTAAAATATCACAAATTATAAAAACTCGTAAATATTAATAATCAATCACAACGGTGTAGACAAATAAACAATGACTCTGATACTACTATAGCACTTTTGAATCAATAGCAAAGCGGTATGTAAAATACTTGAATCGCAGTGGAATATCGAAACTGATTTGCCTAACAACCTCCATAGAAGAAAACTATAAAAGATTTCTTATCCGTCCACCCTTTGTCCGTCCAAGACTCAAATAGTGATGTCGAAGACAGTATATGAGCGATCAGAAACTGATTCTGATTGTTGTTCTTATTTTCTATTAGGCTCTATGTCTATTTATAGGTATCACAAAGATATAGATAGACATGACTTTATCGAAATTTGAATCTCATTCAAATTCTAATTACTTATCTCATTATTATTAATATTCAAATGTTAATGAATTTGAAATAAATTTAAATTCATAATATTTATCTTTATCACTAAGGAACTTATCCCAATGTAACCACAATTCTAACAAGTTTCTTCTTGGTTTCACCAGTGCTTACAAAAGCTTTTAAATTGCATTTCCTACCATGGAATTGTGGGCAATTTTTGATTCTCTTCAAATTCATACAACTTTATTTCTAGCTCCGTGTCCTTTTGAATTTGCACTTAGAACATCTTATTTAACAAATATCATATTAATGCTTCATGCAATGCTGGAGAGGATTAATAGAGTTTCGTTCATGAAGTTTTGCGTAAGTGAGATCCCCTGAGTAAATTTTGCAAATAGCAAGGAATAACCAAAACAATTATTGAAATATTCATAGAATGACAATGAAAACTTGTGCCGTGGAGTATACGCCCAGCTGAAAACTTTTTACTTCTCTCTCCGATATAAATTTGAACACTTTGATTTGACTTTGCTGTTCAGAAATTGCCAAAGTTGCCTAATTTGAGATCAGGGAGTTAGATTGCAAATTTTTAACCATCAGTTCACCTGAAAACATAAATTGCTAAGAAAAAAGAGTAATTTTATTGTTTATATTATTATTTTTTACTCTCGGTACAACTGCTAAATATGAGAGTTTGCGAGGAAAAACGTTTTAACCAATCGGCAGGGTAGTTATTTTCTTGCATATTTCATGGGCAACTATATTATTTTTTTTGTTCCTTTTCATTGGTCATCTATGGCAACGGTCAAATTCCAATCTAAGCAGGGTGCATGGGAACCATCTTTTAACATTTCGACCGTGTTGACGTGCATTGGGTTGTTACTTAGTGAACCAAACCTTGAAGATGGCCTAATGTGGGAAACAGTAGGTCTGCATGGATTAAATTGTTGGAGCAATTAGCAGTCCCACCAAAGACCTCTCTGATTCTGTGCTTGTTTGTATTAATGTGCAGAGCAGGGAGTACAAATATGACAGACATGCCTTTGATCAGAGGGCATGATTAATGAGAGAGAAATATGCCAGGGCTGGAGTAAGTGGGCATGATAGTACCAGTGAATGCTTTCAAGCTCGGATCAGATCAAAGGATGGTACATATTGGCTCTTATTTGCTGGGATCTAACTTAATTTATGATACTTTTTACTTTAAATTGGTTGTAATTTACTGTAGATGGAAACTAAAGGGTCGGATCCCATGAAGACTGAACTTGATGAACGCTCTCTAAGTCATAGAAAGCTATATGGGATCAACCGAAAGTTGTCCCTGGAGTCTTCTGGGTTATTTTGTGAGAAAGAATTAGAAGAAAGAGTCAGCGGAGCACCTATTCATCATCTCGGGCACAACCAAAAATAAGATAAAAAGTCCAGAAGAAGAGTCCAAACCGAGCTTGGATGAGCATTTTCAAAATCATGAGAACCCAAGGTGGACAAAACGGAACTTATCACTTGAATCCTTAGGTCCTCTGGAGACAAGATATGATGCTGAGGAGAATTTGGTGCCCACCCACCACACATCCTTGTTTAACTCCCCGGATATTGTCATGATGTACAGAGTGCTCTAGTAACCCTAGTACTAATTTTGAACGGCAAATGGAGCTACTAAAACATATTCACTTACCTCTTTCTATTGGGCTCCCTCTATACGTGGGGTCAACTTGAACAGGTTTCATAGAATTGAAATTTCTTTACCAAACATTCAAATCCTCTATGGACTATCTGTCATAGTTTTTTAGGCTAATTGGTACACAAACTTGATTGTTTGAAAACATTGGAAGTCTTCATACAACTGAGCAACATATCATTGAGATATTGTCAAGTGCAACTCCCTTCCCACAAAGTCGAGAAGTATTGAACTTATCATCGTTGCACTGAAAAATAAAAATCTTATGCAATTGTGATAAGGTCTACCGAAATAAGATCAACATTGGATCCACCTCAATATGTAAACCTTCACAAGCTACTTCTATGGCTAACCTTGGTTGATTTACCTCAGCATGATAAACTTCCCCCATACCTCACAGAGCTCAGCCTTTGGAAGGCACAAAACTAGATTAGACCCAATGATTACTTTGAAGAAACTACCTAAACTTGGATTCATACGATGGGGATGAGTTGGTATGTTCTGGAAAAACTAACAGCTTTCCTCAATTAAAACTAGAGTTCTTCGTTGAGGAAGAACTCTATTTTTGAACTAAAGTATTAAAAATTAAGTTACAATTTCTACAGGAGTTCTTCGTTGAGGAAGGGGGAAGGCCAAAACTCAAGGGTCTAATCCTCATTAACTGCAATGCGAGTTCAGGCATAAATAAATAGAGTTCTTGCTTCCCTCTTCATTAATTTTTAAGAAACATTACACTAAGCACAAAGATCCTCAATTCTAACAATAATTTAATAAAATATATGTCTAAGCAATTATGCAATTTGATACATGATAGAACACAAATTAGGTCACAAAATTGCTCTATAACAAAATCTATTGCATTAACAAAGTCTTATGTGTTGGAATTAAAATTAGTAGTTGAAATTTCTGTAATATATATACCTTTAAACTTCAAAAATGACTGACAGCTAAAATTCAATTTATGGAAATCATCTTTTCACTATAAAAAAAAATGATTTTTTGTGGCTGTTTTAAAAATTGTCGCAAAACATGATATTTTGTGATAGTTTTTTTAATAATATTTTGTGGTTTTGAAAAATTGCCGTTAAATTTAGAAAATAATTAAATAATTAAAAAATCAAATCAAATTTAGTGGCAATTTTTAAGAAATCGTCGTTAAATTTAAAAATAATTAAATAATTTAAAATTAGAAATAAATTAACATTTGCAATGGTTTTTAAAATTGCCACAAAATTCATTAAAAAATTTAATTTAACAACGGTTGCTAAATTTAAAAATAATTTAAAATTAAAATTAAATTAATATGTGAGACAGTTTTTGAAAAATTACTACTAAATTTAAAAATAATTAAATAATTTAAAATTAAAATTAAATTAACATTTATTGCTATTTTTCAAAATTGCTGCGAAATTCATTAAAAATTTAAATTTTATTTAAAAAATAATTAAAAATTAAATTAATAAAAATAAATTTTAATTTTAATTTTAATTAATTGCAAAATTAATTAAAAAATTTAATTTTAAAAAATAAAAAGAAAAATAAATTTAACAAAATTTTAATATATAAAATTTTAATAATTTTAAAAAATATATAAAATATTTTTTATTTTTAATCAATTAATTTATTTAATTTAATTCAATTAGTTTATTTTTAATTTTTTTTAAAATTTTTACGACGATTCAAAAATCGTTGCTAAATATTTTAAAAATCGTTGCTAAATCACTAATTTTACAAAAAATATAATTTGCGACAGTTACTGAAAATCGTCTTTAAATACTTTGCAACGGTTGATTTAGTGATAATTTTTAAAATCACTGTTAAATGTAAAAAAAATTGTCGCTAAATATTATTTTTTTTTTGTAGTGATTAAACCCACAACTCAAAACGGTGCCCAATTGTAGGCTTTAGGCCCTCAAATATTTAGACAATTCTTCTCATCTTTACAAGTAATGGCCTCCCTGATTGCAAATATTTTGTATTAATATATTATATATTTATATTGACATAATATATAATAATCAAACACCAAATGCTAAACGAAGTCGTAGTGTGGGGGACAATGTTAAGCCACCTCCCAATTGAAAGGGCACACCTCACCATCCGCCATGTCTTTGTCCCTTGACAAAGAAGAAAATGTCAACCATAATAGGCCAAGGCCTTTCTTGGGGCATAAAAATAAGAATAATGTTATTTATACAAATGGAGTTTTTACAAGTAAATTTATAGGGATTTGAATGGGCATTTTGTCTCTTTATTTTCTCTGTCAATGATTATTTTACCTCTTTCTCTTCTTTTTTCTTTTTCTCCCCTTCCTCTTCCAACACCGCCTCTCATCCCTTTTTTTCGCCGCCTCACCGCCCGCTGCTGCCTCACCCTTCCCGCTGCCGCTTCGTATTACACACAAAAACCAACTGCTGCCCCCCCTCCGCTGCCGCTGCTTATTACACACAAAAACTTAATTAACATATAAATGGATTTGTAAAGTGGGATTCTGCCACGGTATGACTAAGCCTATGATCACCAGGCTGCGGCCACGTTGACTTAGTTGAGCCACATAGTGTACAAAGTACATAATAGCATAACAGATATTAGATAGAAAGCATGAAAGGACAGATCCCTCAAAGCCACTCCAATGGCTTTGCTGCCGCAGATGATGATGATGATGATGATGATGAAAACAACCAGAGAGATGTGGGTCTCCTTTGCCCAATGTGTCTTACCAAGTTTTAGGGTCCTTTTTGTTATTTACATATTTAAATTTAAATATTTTATATTATGTCATCACTATAAGCATGAAAGTCTTTTCAAATTAAATTACTATTAAAGTTCATTGTTTCTATGATCAATAGAGTGGTTTCAAAACATTTACCTTTAGGATTTTGTTATTTTTATTTTATTTTTATTTTTTCTTCTCCATACTTGCATATTCATTACAAATATCATTCTTGACCCCATCAATAATTAGTTGCATCCCATACAATATTGTCAATTTTTATTTGATGACGCTCGATCACGTGTTGATTTCATAATTTTGTTTTAAAACGCAATTTTTATCAATGAGAGGGTCGAACCCTTATTATATAAGTCGTTGGTCACATTTAGATCTTTAAATAAATATATATAAATAATTAATGAAATATGACTACATTTTGTCAACAACTTGGGCCAACCAATAACCCAAAGACTGGCTAGCTTCATCATCAATTCCAGATGTTCATAAAGGACAAATGAAGGAAAGTTATAGTAATGAACATGATTATATATATATATATATATAGATATCGTATCTGCTAGAAGTCAGTTGCATAGCCAACGGGGAATTGAATATCCCACTGTTGTGTTTCATTTGGCTTAATTAATTAAAGGGTTTCACAGGACTAGGGTGCACGACTGGGACACTTGTTTTATACCCACAAATTTTCGATATATAATAGTGCCTACACCCATTGATGGTACGTCATTAATTACTTAGTCGGTTAAGAGTAAATTAATTAATGTTGGGTTGTTGAGTGACCTTGTAGCAAAGCAAGTTTAGAGTAGATTTTACTTTACAACGACTTAATAAGTATAAAATTTCCAATCGCGTCACTTTGTTGTACTTTTTTTTATATAAAGAAAGGATTTTTATATATAAAGAAATGATTTTCACAACTAATTATGATTTGGCGTGAATTAAGTTAGTACTTGAATGTTAAAAAATGAGTAAGAGAGGAGATCAGTAACGAGCAAATTAAGATCATCTTTCTCCTTGTCTGTAGAGAATTTAGGAATAATATAATTGGATAAAGTTGATCCAAACATGGGTTCTATTAATTTTTTTTTTTATGTGTCCCAAGAATATGAGGCTAAATCTATATTTTTATCCTTACACTTTTATCATTTTTTCGTGTGGTCATTTAAATTTTTTATTATTTTAATTATACATCTAAATCTATATTTTCAAGTTAATTTAATATTTATACTTTAATTTTTTTTTCTTGCGACAATTCAAATTTTTTATTACTTTGATTTCATCCTTAGACATGCATTTTTAAGTCAATTAATCCCTATATTTTGACATGAATAGAATGTGTAATTAGGAATGGCAATTCCAACCGAAACCGTAGGGAACCGAATCGAAACCGAACCGGTCAACGCGGTTAAAAACCGTTTAACTGGGTAATGATTTGGTTCGGGGAAAAACCGAACACTATTTCAATGAATATGGTTTGATTATGGTTTTCACTAAAACCAAATCGAAACCCGAACCGAAACCGAACCGAATGGTGAGTAATCGAATCGAACCAAATATATATATATAATATAATATGTATATATAATATATATTATATATTACTCAACCCACCTGAGGCTAGCCCACCCCAGCCCAATTGCCTTACTTGCAAACCCTTCTCCCCTTCTCTTCTCCTTCCTCTCTCAATCTCGCTCTCACTCTCTCTCACCCTCACTACCTCTCGCTCGTCTGCCCGCCCTTGCCCTTGCTCTCTGCTTGTCTCTTGCTCTCGCTCGCCCTCGCTGGATCTTTCTTGCTCTCACTAGGGCTCGGCCCCTACTCTCGCTTGCCCTCAATCTCACTCACCCTTTCTGCCTCATTTCTCTTGCTCCTCCGCGCGAGCTCGCCAATCGCCCTCGCTCTCTGCATCTCTCTTGCTCTCACTCGCCCTCGCTAGATCTCTCTTGCTCTCGCTAGGGCTCGGCCCCTCTTGCTCTCGCTCGCCCTGGATCTCTCTCACCCTTGCTGCCTCTCCCTCTCTGCCTCATCTCTCTTCATATTAATTTATTTTTTATATTTATAATTTTGTTAGATGGAGTTGGCTCATTCATTTCAAATGGATATGCATCAATTTACGAAGAATATATTAATGTTATTGATGAAAGTATTAACTTTCGTAGCTAATTTTTTTTTAGCTTAAATTACAATTTAATTATGCACATATTAATTTATTGATCTTAACAATTGTAGGTTTGGAAATGTGATTTTATATCCAATAAGTTTTGTAATTTTATGCAAGAATAAGGTAACTTTATTAGAATTTATCTTTGTTTGTTGTGAAATTATCAAAAAATTTTATGAATGCTATTTGTCTTTGTTGTTGATATGGATTAAACTAAAAAAATTATGGTTAAACCGAAACCGAACCAAAACCGAATGGTTTGGTTATGGTTTTAAATTTTTAAAACCAAATGGGTAATAGTTTGGTTTTGGTTTTAGTAATTTAAGTTTGCACTACAAAAAAATTGGATTTTAGCGGTGATTTTTTTATCATTTAGCGGCGGTTTTGAAAACCACCGCTATATGAGGGGTCGCGGTGGTTTTAGCGGCGGTTTTTAGCAACCGCTGGAATAACCGCCGCAAAATGAAATTTTTTGCGGCGGTTTTAAATTTTAATATTTTTTATTTTTTTTATAAAATATTTTGATTTTAGCGGCGGGCTATTTTAAAACTAAAAAAAAAAATTAATTTTGGCTGATCGCACTAGCGCGTGGGCGCGGCCGCGCGTGCTGGCGCCAGCGCTCGGTCCCCCGCGAGCGCGCGCTGGCACACCCACTAGGTGGATGAATTAATTCTAAACTCTGTTGCTCCTGAGTTTCGAACCCGGGTGGCCGGGATGCTCTTGCGCGCGCGTAATCACTCGTTCCAGCAAGCTCCTTCAACATATACTCGCGCAAATAATATTTATAGTAAACAAACCATATATATTTATATTATATTATACAATATAATTATAATATACATTATATATATATGTTTATATGTAATAAATAAATATATGATATATGATATATGATAAATAATAAATATTATATTTATATATTACATAAAAATAATATAAATATATCATAATATATAATTATTTTAATTAAAAAAAACATATACTTTTTTGTACTATTTTAATTAAAAAATTATTGTAATAAAATAAGAAATAGAATAAATAAAGATAAAAAAATAATGCAAATAAATAAATTCTTTTTGAATATAATATATTCAGATTTATTTTTTATTTTTTATTTTTTAATTAATGTATAATATATATTCAGATTATTTTAACTTTTTAATTATTAAATTTTTAACTATTATTAATTTAATTTTATGAATTCAGTTGGAGTCATTTTAATTTTTTATTTTAATTTTAATTATTTATTTTTTATTTTTTTTATATTTTAACGTGTTGGAGTTGTTTTTCGTTTTTTTTTGTATTTTTAATTATTTAATTTAATTTTTATTTAATTTATGCATAATTATGTTCAGATTTAATTTTTTAATTTATAATTTTTTTCACTTTTTATTAATTTAATTTTTTTATTAATAATATAATTTTTTTGTATTTTTTATTTAATGAATTTAGTGGCGCAAAAATTAATTTTTTTTTAATTATTAATTTTTTTTTTATTTTAGCGACGATTTTTTGAAAATCATCGCTAAATTTAATTTTAATTTTTTATTTACTGAATTTAGCGACAATTTCAAACCGCCGCAAAAATTATTATTTTTTTATTTTTTATTTATTAATTTTTTTTTGTATTTTATCGGCGATTTTTCGAAAACCGCCGCTAAATAGGCATTTAGCGGCGGTTGGAAAACCGCCGCTAAATTTGGAGTTTAGCGACGGTTTTCAAAATCGTCGCAAAAAAACCTGTTTTTTGTAGTGTTGGTTTGGTTATGATTTTGGCAAAAACTGAAACCAAATCGAACCATTGCCAACTCTATGTGTAATACTCTAAAAACCCAGATAATGATAATATATATTGAGGATAAGTAAGGAAGGATGGATATATTTCCCGATTGAACTGTGGAAACTTAAGGATGGATAACTCCTGAGAAGTTCGCTTAGACTCATCAGGGTAAGTTGTTCCGGTCATTCCTATAGCTCGATGCAGGATATTACAGGTGGTATCAGAGCTGACCTTTGGAGAAGGCGGTCTAATGATGGCGAGGAATGGCGCCGGGGTGTGAGGGCCTGAGCAAGAAGCTGCTCTTGGCAGGTTTCTAGGATTGCAGCCTCCAAATGGGAGAAAATCTAGAACTAAGTGAAAGGTTGCATGAGAAGAACGTCATGTGTTTAATTGGATACCTTTTGGACTGAATGTAAGTAAAGAACTCCTGGATTAAGCGTGCTTAAGCTGAGAAAACTTAAAAATGGGTGACTCTGAGGAAATTTGCGTACAAGATAAGTAATGTATCGATGCAGGATGTTATCGAATGTAATGTATATTTTATTATCTTCTTTTACCTTTTTTTTACACCTGAAAGTACAAAAATTAAATTAATTTTAAAATACAAATTCAAGTATATAATCAAAATAACACAAAATTTGTATTCGCGATCGAAAAAAGATTAAAGTACATGAGATTAAATTGATTTAAAAATTAAGTTTAATAGTATAATTGAAATAATAAAAAAATTTAGATGTCCACATAAATTTTGAATCAATTTAATCATTATAATTTGATATTTTAGTCGTGTGGTAATTAAATTTTTTTATTATTTCGATTACACTCTTTAACCTGTATGTTTGAATCAATTTAATTCATATAATTTGATCTAAACAAAGTGTGATGTGCTTTTTATTATCTCATTTTATTTTTTTTACACATTAAATTACATAATAAAAATATAAATTTAGCCATGAATATAGTTTTGGGCGTTATCTCTAAGCCATGCCTTTCAAGCCACTGTATTCTCGTTCTCCGGTCAACTAGATAAAAAGGGGTAGTGACACATTATAATTTATTAAAAAAAAACACGCCACCATGCCATCGTATTGTACTCTTGTGTTGTGTAAAAATAATATGGAAAATGTTATATTCATAAATTATAATGGATAACTTATTATTAATTTTAAATAAAATTATTATAAATTTTATTAGTTTCTGAGATTTGTTCGTCAAATTTGTTTATTAAACATAGTATTTTCAAAATAACATTGATAAAATGTTAATGTTAAAGCCCATGATTAAGCAGTGATAAATATATTTTGTTTTTACATAAAATATATCTTTATTATATCTTGTTTTTTAATATTCAGACAATTATATTGGTTAATTAAATTGTTCAAAATAAAATGCATTTATTATCAATTAATTGAATTATTTAATTGTTCAAATAAAATACAATAAATATACATTATTTGAAAATAAAATATATTTGTTATTGATTCACCGGTTAACATCACTCTTGATAAAATAATGGTTGATGACTAGGTGTCATGTATTGTTTATTAAATTTAAAAGTAAGTAATAAATATCTGATTAATATTTTAATTAATCAGATAATATATTCAAAAAAACACATCAAAACCAAACAAAGAGTATAAATATATCTCTCAATGAGTTCCAATAATTGGTAGGATAAGAAATTTAAAATAATTTGAGTCGCATCTCCACTTTATTATCTGCAAAATTCTTGACATCTACAACAATTATATTATAGAAATAGATTAGATGCCCAAAAATGCCTTTAGTTAAATAATAATACAAAAAAATACATCAGATTTTGAAACATCTAATTATTCGATTAGATTATTTAAATATTTAAAATATAATATGTACTTATCAAAAGCTAGTGGGTTATAAAACCCAAGCGACATCAAGTGGTCAACCATGGTAATTCTAACTAATAAAATATTTTATGAATTTATTGAATTTTTCAAATTTTGTCCGTCATGATATACGTGGGTTGAGTTCTGTGAGATTCGACCCAAACCTGATATAATAATTTTTTTATGGATCTTAATCTAAACCAATTCAAAGTAAATATTATAACCCAACTAAACCGAATCACAAAAAAATCGGTTAGATTAAGTTGGTCATCTTCGAAATTCTGTTTAGTTATTACTTATAATGTTATTATCAAATTAAAGAAAAGAAGTTGAATACGAAGTTCAAAATATATTATGAAAAGAATAAATTGTTTTATTTTTTAATTATTGTTGCTCAATTACAATAATGAATTTATAGATAAAAAATCTGTTTAGGATGACTCATGTATGGATTGTCTGAATTATGGATGACTATCGGAAATGATAGATGACTCTCTCGGGGGTAACTATAGTGATGGATGAATCTCTCGGGATAAAACAATAACGACGGATGACATCTCCTAGCGATGAATGACTTGTTCAAAAAAGAATATCGGTTCGGGGCACAAATGAGGATCCCCGCGCAAGCCCTCCGGTGTTTAAGTTAGTTTCTCGAAAGTATAGAATAGTCAAAGGCAAGAAGGAAATACGAGTGTGAGATATAGCATATCAAATGAAGGAGGATGTAACGCCCTACTTTTTCGGAGCCTTAGATAACTTGAGAATTTTAGGAATTTTTTTTTTTTTTTACATAAACTCAACATAAATTATTTTCCGACAATTCCGTTCTACCTTCCTAGCATACTAAAATAAGATTCAATAAGGTAAGACAGGTAATCATCATAAATGCGGAAGCTAAAATCGAAATCTAATATGATACATAACCGAGTTTGCTTTATTCATAATACAAGAATCTGCACCATCGTATCATTAAATACTTAAATATATGGAGACTCATTTATTGAAATAACAACCAAACACCTCTGATACAATCTAATGATGCCCTAAAAATACATTAAATTGTAACTATTATACATGATCTTCAATATAATATAATCTTTAACCATGACTAAAAGCATATCCTGAATACTCACGAATGAGCATATATCGGAACAACTCGCTAAACTCATCAACCACGATATCAATTATCCCTTTGTCATAGATGCAAATCCTAACTGGAACGTTTGAATGTTCTAGGGGTATAACCCAATTAGAAGATGAATCTTCTAGTGAGCGTTTAGAAACATAATACATGAATGCATGATGCAATAACATGAACAATAATATGCTCTAGTGTAACTTCTCTAGCCCACCAACCCTGTACGGAACTCTAGGCAAAATCCCAACCTACTTTCAAGATAATTCTAATGTTGTTCCATCATTTGCCCTTGGAGAATTACGGCTACGTACACTATTAGGGCGACATGCTAATCCCATGCACGAGTATTAATATGCCAATAATATCGTACCATGCAAAATCATAATCTATCAATACAACAATACATATATAAATATGATAGAATGCTCATATAATACATATAAATTAGCCACTTTCATGACTATCATACTCAACATAGGAAAAATAAAACATATATAAGATTTTGGAGAAAACCACTCACGTTAAAATCGAAATTCGAGTTGCCTCAATTTGCGTGCCAATCTCGAAAATAATACATATCATCAAGATCCTTGGCCAAATCACTTCCTAGCTAATAATTTTCAAGAAAAATGAATAATCTAATTTTTTTTAGACTTTTTCTTATTTTTTTCTCTATTTTTCATAGTCATAAATTCTTCCAAAATCTAAAATAAATATCTAATAAAGTAATTTCTTAAATTTTTATTCATGAAAATTCCTAAAATAACATTTTTAATCTCCAAAATTTTTGGAGAATTTTCAAAAATCTCTTCCTTTTTTTTCTAATTAAGTTTCCTTTTAAAAATTCAAAATAATTATTTTATCATGAAATTTCTCAAATAAAAATTCATAAAACTAAACTATTAATTTTTACTATATTTATTGATATTTTTCCAGAATTTGATCCCTTTTATTTCTATTTTTACTCTATTTTACTTTATTTTCAGCATTTAAAAACAATAAAAATTACCTTCGATCGTCTTCTTCAATGCTAGTAGACCAGATAATCAAACAGCCTATACCAAAAGATATCCCACTTTGATTCAATCACCTTAACCAAATTTGAACTTGAAAGAACATCCCGAAGATCTCCCTCCTGACAAAAATCAGTTCGGCTATTACGAGATTCGATTTTTCCAACAAAACTCTGATCAACCCTCAAATGAATTCCAAAATTTCTCAAAATTTTTAGAAATGATCCTCACCTCATGGGAAACAAAAGCCCTATGGTTTGGTGCCTTAATTTGTTCAAAAACTTGGTCGATTTAAAGTTTAAAATTCTGAAATTTTTAGCTACTTTGGATATCTATTTATACACAAATTCAAACCCCAAAACGATAACTTTTGCTTCAACCAAGGTAACTAAGGCATTCACGTGCCTTAGATCCATCCAAATCCACCGAAAAGAGACCCCAAATATCAATTTAAACAGACAACTTTCAGGCCACTTTTGGACGAAAAGTTTAGCCATTTTCGACCATGCCAAGGCCGATTGTCGGCTAAGGTTGGTTCTAGGGCCTTATCCCGAGGTCCCTTGCCACTTTCTTGGGCCTCCCATGGATGATTTCAGTGATGGATTGGAGCTTGGTCGGCCATGGTTTTCAAGCTCTTTTAAAAATTACACTTTCACCCCATCTCATTCTTGAATTACATTTTAGCCCTTTCCACAAGGCCCTTGAACTTTCTATAACTTCCATTGAGTCCCTCAAGTTTTGAACTCTTCATTTCATCTTCTAAGATTCTGAAAAAAAATATCATTTGGATCTCCCTCGGGCAAATTCGAGAAATTGCACTTAGGCCTGAATCTTTATTTCGGTCATACGTAAACCCTTTCGTTTCTTCCAAAAATCATTGAAGGGTTATTCTACATACTAAATATGAACCTCCTTGGGATTCCGTTAACCTCTCAAAATTCTCTTGCGATAATTCGATTTTTCAGCCCAAATCATAGCTATATTTTAGTTGTACCGAAAATCGTTCCCGATACAATTTCTTCCGATCCTATAAATCATGCCTCGAAATGCTCGTCAATGCTGTATCATTTTCCTTAAATATCTCGACTCCAGGGCACTTCCTGGAGCTGCTTAGGTCATTTTTTTGGGCTAATTTAGTTACCAATCTTTCTCAAAATTTCATTTTTCTAATAAAACACTTATTCTCAAATAATCCCAATTTCTTGGGTATTACAGAGGACCCATCTATTTATAGTAATGTAAGAGGCTACCAAGTGTTGGGTGACTCAATTTTCTTAGCAAGTAACTCAGAGGTAGTTTTGATCGAGTCTTGTGTGAGTGATATATGGCACGTGGGTATGAAGGTGGGCCTATGGCCCTTTTGAGTGAGGTTTACTCAGGGGTGCAGTGCTCAGGGAGCCCTCGTGTGAGATCACTTGGGGGTGTGAGCATTGGGAACCCTTGGGTGAAGGTCACCCAAGGGTGCAAGCACGGGCACGTGCGCGTAAATGGCCGCCCGAGGTATCGCTAGGTCGTGTGGGGCCATGTAAGGTCAAAAGAGGCACCCCCGGGTGAGGGTCACCCAGGGGTGCAGGCGCGGGGGTGCCGTAGTGGCTACATGGCAGGTCATGGCCATGTGCAGAGAGGTTTCTGCCTAGTCACGTGGTGTTATTTTATTTTTTCGATTCTTTTATTTATTTTCGCTAATTTATTTTGTTCATTTATTTTTATAAGGCATATCAAAATTAAATTAAATTGAATAATGTAATTAAAATAATAAAAATTTTAAATAATTATACTAAATATGAGAGTACGAAAACAAAAATATCAATTTGGTAAAAAAGAAAATTAGTGTTTTCGGGGCAGGCACGAAGTAAAAGGAAATATCAACAGAGAAAGATGTCTCTCATGGGGTAAGCACTTAAAAGGAAATAGCAAATGAAGAAGGATCATGCTATAGGTACATTATTATGTGCATAAATGACAATGTATCATAAATGACAAAAATACCCTTTGTGCATCATTGCCTTACCTCACTGCGCCTCACCGCCTTGGCTAAGGGATATTTTAGTCATGCGTCTCATCGCCTCACCTTACTGTCTTGGGTGAAGGTATTTTAGCATCATTGTGTAGCACAAGGTATAAATAAAGATGAACTAATAGTATTTTTCAATGAAGAAATAACACATGTTCGTACAAAGAAGTGTCGTATATGGGAGGGCCGACATCGCTTTAAGCATTAAAGTCATGGAAAAAGCACCGTGTATCCTTGTTGTAAATTGTTGAATAATAATAATAATAATAATATATTAAATTTTTATTTTATTATTATACAAAATTAATTACGTAATACAAAGAAAAAGAAAAAATGATGTTTCTTTGAATTGTTATAGAATGCTATATGCATGACATGTGGCAAAAACCAAGATATGGGTAAGATTGAGCAAAAGTTTGGTTAGACTAAACTAATCGAATTGAATCGATCGGTAGTTCGATTAGGTTATTTAATAGTCAATTAACGATTTAATTAGTTTTTAGAGAAAGTTTGATTATTGGGTATCAGTTCAGTTTTCGTTGTCGGTTTAATTGAACTAACCAAAGCGATCAAAATTTCAAAACGATTTCGTTTTGGGTGCAATATAAAAGGAAAACAACAGATAGAATGTGAAAGGACTGAATTGATGCTCGCCTATTATGTTTTTCCTTTTATTTGCCCTTGGATAGAGTCTTTGTTGTCTCATCTCCTTTCTTCGTCATCACCTGTCTTACAAAACCCATTACAATACTCTGCGATGCCGCCATTGGTGACTAGAGATGAAGACGAAGAGTCAGAGACGAAGATAGAGACTCGGTGATAAAAGATCGAAGAGTCAAAGATGAAGGGTTGACTGGCCAAGTGAAGGGTTGGAGCTGAAGGGCTGGCCCTTCATCTTCGTCTCCGATTCACTCGACCTTCATCTCCCTTTGACGCTGACACCGACCCAACATCTCTTTCTCCCTTCGATTTGCACCATCGTGCTCGCCCATCGATGCCGATAGTCTCTTCAACAAGTTTTCTAGCAACTTCTTGTAAGTGGGTATTCTACTTTAAAATATAGATTTATTAAAATCTAACTATTAGATCATTTTGATTTTTGGGTACGTGGGTCACTGAGTCAAGGTAAATTTGATTTTCGATTTCAATCGTTGGAATCAATCATGAATGGTAGCTGGGGATGTTTTTTTCATAAATGTGTTTTGAATTTTATGATCATAAAATTAATTTTTAGATATGCAAAAAATTAATTGTTTGATCAAACTCATTTTTGGATATATGAACCACTGTAATTGGGGGAATCCAATGATCGATTCGATCATTGGAATTGCTAGCCGACAACAACAGTAAGGCTGAATATTAGTTTGATTTGTTTGATTATTTTGTGGGTTTGTTCGTTTTTTGTTTTTGTTCGATTTTTACGAATTTTGGTTTTTGAGTTTCTTTAGTCAATTTAATTTAATTTTATACAACAGTTTAATTTTTTAAATTATTAAATTTTAATTAATTTGATAATGGAATTGACCATTTACACACTCTTTTATACTTAGCATTACTCATTTTTAAACTGTGGGATTGATTTTAAGTAATTATTAATTAATAAGCGAATTGGTGATAAACTCACCCACAAGGGTTTCCAGCTTTTGTGAACTCACTAGCCTACGCTCCTTAAAAAGTCATTGGAAGAGAGAAAAGGTCCTCAAAGTCAAAGAGAATATACTCTTATCCGGTGCATGGTGGTAGTGGCGCTGCTGCCGGTGGCGGCTCATCTTTTCGCTGTGGCCACAGGGCTCTATTCATTTCATTTCACTTCTATATTATGCCATGACCACAACATTATTTTTCAATATTTTAGTTTCTGTTAAAAAAATGTTATAATTTAATCTTAATATCTTACCAATAGTATTAACAAATTAGGTGAATTTTTTATATTACTTCATATATAATAGGTACAAGCACGAGGAGATAATATAGATATAAGGCTATATATATCTATATTATTATCCCAACAAATACTATATTTTAGTGTTATGAAGTTTTGTTAATAAAATATATTTTTAAAATACTCTCTCTATATATTTAAAAAAAAGAAGAAAGAAATTAACACTTTTAAAAGTATAAATTGGCAATTTGACCATAATTATGAAACTTTGTGTCTTATTTAGGCTTTCTTGATTCATAGATGAAAGTATAGTTATTTATTTGACATTTCACATGCTCCGTTGACATTCAAAATATTTATGTTTCTGAGAATATCTATTTAACATAACAAAAGCTGAAACAGCTTTATTAGAGAAAATATTCATAATGTTCCTAAGCAAGAACGGCTGGTGCAATGCATTTTAATACACTCTAATGCTAAAGCGAAGATTGAGCTGATAAAAATGAAGTCTTGATCTCCTAGTCTTTGTTAAAAATTCCGGGAAGTTGCTGGTGGGCTTCTTGGGAGTTGTTCTCCCTATTTCTGATACTACACTTTCTTTCTTGTTCTGGCCGATTGAAGGTTGTTGCTGCCGGGAAATCTAACATGGCAGAAGTGCTTATATCAGGAGTTGTCCGAAAACTTGCCGAGATAGCAGGTAATCTATTAGCAAAAACTTGCTCCCGCTTGTTTGAGTTGGAAGAAAACATTAATTGGGTTCGAGCTGAGATGAGCAGTATTCGATCTTTCTTGGAAAAAGCTGATGCAGTAGAGTCAGAAAGCGGAGGATTGGCTGACGATATCAGGAGCATTTGGGATCTTCTTTATGATTTGGAGGATATCATGGAAGAGTACTTCCCTAACCTATCACCACTTACAAGGACTGACTGGAAGGGTTGGTTTTCGTTTCCGAATGCCAAAGCTGCCCATGACTTTGCGGTGGAGATTGAAGAAATAAAACGAAGGTCGGTGGATATCAGTCGCAGGAGACAGACTTATCAAGTCCCAGATGCAAGTGGCCCTGCTGGAAGTGAGGTATGGGATCCAAGAATAACTTTTCCTCACACTGACGAAGTAAATGTTGTTGGTATGGACGAACACATTAAGGAATTGGTGGCCAAATTGACGGATCAAGATTCAAAGCATCGTGTGATCTCAATTACAGGCATGGCCGGTGTAGGCAAGACAACACTGGCCAGAAAGGTTTATAATTCTGTTCGACAAAGTTTTGAGTGTTCAGCTTGGATTTATGTCTCTCGACAACCAAACCCAAATGAACTTTTACATGATATAGCAAGGCAAGTTGGCTTGACGGAGGAGCGCAACAACAACTTTGTGGGTAATTTGTTCCATCTTTTAAGCAAAAACAGGTATGTGATAGTAATTGATGATATATGGAAGATTGAACCATGGAACGCTTTAAAAAAAGGCATTCCTGTTAATTACATGAATGGCAGTAGAATAATCATCACTTCCCGATACAACGAGATAGGTAGACAAATTGGTGGGTCTTTACATGAATTAAAACCCTTAGACGAAGAAAAGAGTAGAGAGCTATTCTTCAAATTGGTTATGGCTGCCTCGCAAGACAATGATAAAGATGGTGATCCCTCACAATCGGAAAGCATTATTGGTGAGAGAATACTACAGAAATGTGGCGGTGTGCCGCTTGCGATAGAAGTTATAGCAGGCCTGTTGTCATCAAAAGAGAGAAACATGCATGCATGGGATGGGGTATTAGAGAATATAGGTGGAGATGAAGACCAATGCTCAAAGATCTTTGCTTTGAGCTACAAAGATTTACCTTCGATGTTGAAACCATGTTTTTTGTACTTTGGTTTATTTCCAGAGGATCACGAAATTTTAACGTTCAAACTAATCAATTTATGGGCAGCTGAAGGATTCATACATGGCAGTGGGAAAAGGGCGGTTGAGGATGTGGGGCAAGATTACCTAAATCAGTTAGTTAGTAGAAACCTAATTCAAGTTGTCAAGAGGAAGTTCAACGGGACAGTTGGATGTTGTCGTATTCACGATATCTTGCATGACCTTTGCATTAAGAATGCTAGGGAGATGAACTTTTTTAACACTCTCAATGATGTAGCCACTAGTGTAGATTGCCTTGCACCACGCAGAGTCACTGCCTATCAAAGTGAAGTTGGCAACTATGTATCTCCAAATTATCAAACTCCAAAACTTCGGGCCTTGTTATGTTTCGATGATTTGATAAGGTTTTGGAAGGAGGATAAGCAGGTTAACCTTCGTCTTAAAAACTTCAAATTTCTTCGGGTGCTAATTATAATGTGCTTCCCTTGGCTGGGGGCTCCTATAAATGAAATTGTGAAGTTAAAACACCTGTATCACCTTGAATTGGGAGGGGGTAAGGTGGAGCTTCCTTACGCCATAAGCAATTTGGAAAATTTGCTGACCTTGGATCTACATAAATGCCTTGAACTCGTCCTCCCTGATGTCATCTGGAAAATGAAGCATCTAAGACATATTATATTACCTATTAAATGTTGGGCTCCTTTAGTCCGTGGGGTCAACTTGGATTGTCATAGGTTCCTTCCATCTGAAGTTTCTTTACCAAACTTGCAGACCCTCTATGGATTGCCTGTCAAACTTTTTGAGGCCAATTGGTTGCACAAACTTTATAGTTTGAGAACACTGAAAGTCTCCTTTACAACTGAGGAGCATATCATTGAGGTACTATCAGGTGCAACCCCCCTGTCACAGAGGCTAGAAGAATTGTATTTATTATCGGCAAGATATTCAAAATCTGCTATAACTCAGGGATCATTTACCAAATTTAGGTCAACATTGGATCTGTCTAATTATGAAAAACTTGATAAGTTATGCATGCGACAGGTAGATATGGCGAATTTTCCACAGCCTGATAAACTGCCAACATGCCTCACAGTGCTTATCCTTGAGGACACGGGGATGGAAACGGACCCAATGTTGACTTTGAAGAACCTACCTAAACTTAATATCCTTATACTTGGATGGAATTCGTTCTCTGGGGAGAATATGGTATGCTCCGGAGAAGCTGACAGCTTTCCTCAACTCAAAGTATTGAAAATTTATTCAAAGTGTCTGAAGGAGTTTAAAGTTGAGGAAGAAGCAATGCCCAAACTCAAGGACGTTACCCTCTTCACTCACTACACGCTGATAATGAATGTTCCAGATAGAATCAGAAATATAATCAAGATTATCGATGACATAAGAGGTCAGTAACATTTGTTGTGTTTCATTTGTATTCTTTTGATTATGGATATGTCTGTCCAATTCATTGATTTACTGTTTTAATTTGTTTCATGTACTTGGAAATTATGCATTTTTCCCAAATAAATATGGGGCTGGCTTTGTTACATGCACACATGTAAACTCCATCAGATGACTTATGGTATCCAGATGAGATAATTGATTCTCCACATGGTCTGTGACTTCATCGTGGAAGGTTTAAGTCCTTACCCAATTCTTTTACTCTTTCAATTATGCTTTCAAGAAAACAACTTAGAATAGATATTCCCGTAACTACATTTATATGGATGTGGTGATAATGCCATAATTTGATTGAATTTGTGATGTCTCACAGGTTAAAGCATGGGCTCTTGATCTTCAGATTGCTTGCTCCTCAATCTATTCTTGTGATATGATGCCTTTGGTTGATTGATTCTCATGAGAAGGAATGGCATCTGCTTTGTGATTTGATATTTTGGTTGCTTAATTACCTTTATCTGTTGTCTGAATTTGTCAGTGACTTTGATAAATGTTGAATAAATTTACATATACTGGTATCTTTGAACTCACCAGTGGTCAATCTATTGATTATTCTGTATCCATAATCAAAAAATACAAAAAATTGATTGTAACGCCCCTTCCTCTGCCATGTTATTGTTTTGAAAATTAGTGGGTGTAAATGTAATTTTTTTTTTTTTTAAAAAATACTGAATTCTCCATGAATTTTCGAGACTTGCTATAACTGCTGTTAATAAATTTGTAGTGCCATTCCTTCTGGGGGGAAAAAATTTGTAGAATGAATTTTTGCCCAGAGCGAGAAAGAGGCATTTCCTCCGGGTGGAAGGCATTTCCATTTGAGGCAATGAGAGACGACGTTTCCTCCAGGCGGAACTCAAGCTGAGCCTCGTCGCCTGAGCCATTTCTGGTTCGTTGAATCAACTGCTTCCGTTCGCTAGGTTCTGGCACTTTCAAACGAAATCATTTCGAGAATGGATGAAGAACAACGCCGGATAATGGACTGATGCCTTATCAGCCATCCGATGATCGTAAGTGAAACATTAGCCATCAGATTGGTACATAAAAGGAAAAAATAAAAACACAAAAGGACTGTCGAGAGTGAGTATTTATAAGGGCGATTCCCGAGAAATTCAGATGTCTATAGGTGTCAGACGAGCACGGGCGGAATCTGCAATCTCTCTTCCGCCGTATCTTTCTCTACCATTGACGCCCGTACCTTTTGATTATTCAATGTTTAGAATTATAACGTTTTCATATTTTTGTTTCCTTTTTGGTTCTGTTTTCATGAAATCGGAGATCGAAGATCCCGAAGGAACTGTTTATGCGAAGAGGATTTTCAAGATTAAGATTCAGACACCTGAAAGGTGTAGTTTGAAAGTACATTATATATTCGAGAATCGTTTATGTTTTGTTGATTTTCGCTTTATTTGGGTGACAAATTAAGTGGACTTTGGGGGTGGTGGTGGTTGTAGGTACCATTTTTAGCCTCCAATTGTGACCGTGACCTTTGCAACTCCAATATTTCACTCGAATATGACACTGGAGGCCGGATTTGTCTCGACATTCTCAACCTTCCTCCTAAGGTGAACTTTTGAGAAATTTTGGGTTTGATGCTGTGGTTTTGATTATTGTTGTTAGTATTTTTTATTGGATTAGAGTTTACAGTAGCTTTAGGAATGTCTGATTTCACAATATTCTTGATTTTCTCTTGGATTCATGATGGATTCATTGTTTGGTATTGTTTATAATAATAATAATGTATGAATACAAATATTTTAGTAGTTACAAACCAACACCGTTTCCCCGGGATCCTAGCGGGCAGGGTGAGTGGGCAAAGTACTGGCTTAGAGAGAATTTTTTGAATTTTGGTCACTGAAGCCTTCCATAAGTGAGATGTCAAAAGCTATTCTCTTATTTTTACAAGCCATTATTAGTTTCCTCTTGGTTTCATCAGTACTTACAAAAGCTTTTAAATTGCATTTCCTACCATGGAATTGTGGGCAATTTTTTATTCTCTTCAAATTCATACAACTTTATTTCTAGCTCCATGTCCTTTTGAATTTGCACTTAGAACATCTTATTTAACAAATATCATATTAATGCTTCATGCAATGCTGGAGAGGATTAATAGAGTTTCGTTCATGAAGTTTTGCGTAAGTGAGATCCCCTGAGTAAATTTTGCAAATTACGTTGGCATGGCTGGGCTATCTAAAATAGCAAGGAATCACCAAAACAATTATTGAAATATTCATAGAATGACAACGAAAACTTGTGCCGTGGAGTATACACCCAGCTGAAGATGAACCAAACTGTGAACATAAGCAACTACCGAAAACTTTTTACTTTTCTCTCCGATATAAATTTGAACACTTTGATTTGACTTTGCTGTTCAGAAATTGCCAAAGTTGCCTAATTTGAGATCAGGGAGTTAGATTGCAAATTTTTAACCATCAGTTCATCTGAAAACATAAATTGCTAATAAAAAAGAGTAATTTTATTGTTTATATTATTATTTTTTACTCTCGGTACAACTGCTAAATATGAGAGTTTGCGAGGAAAAACGTTTTAACCAATCGGCAGTGTAGTTATTTTCTTACATATTTCATGGGCAACTATATTATTTTTTTTGTTCCTTGTCATTGGTCATCTATGGCAACGGTCAAATCCCAATCTAAGCAGGCTGCATGGGAACCATCTTTTAACATTTCGACCGTGTTGACGTGCATTGGGTTGTTACTTAGTGCACCAACCCTTGAAGATGGCCTAATGTGGGAAACAATAAGTCTGCATGGATTAAATTGTTGGAGCAATTAGCAGTCCCACCAAAGACCTCTCTGATTCTGTGCTTGTTTGTATTAATGTGCAGAGCAGGGAGTACAAATATGACAGACATGCCTTTGATCAGAGGGCATGATTAATGAGAGAGAAATATGCCAGGGCTGGAGTAAGTGGGCATGATAGTACCAGTGAATGCTTTCAAGCTCGGATCAGATGAAAGGATGGTACATATTGGCTCTTATTTGCTGGGATCTAACTTAATTTATGATACTTTTTACTTTAAATTGGTTGTAATTTATTGTAGATGGAAACTAAAGGGTCGGATCCCATGAAGACTGAACTTGATGAACGCTCTCTAAGTCATAGAAAGCTATATGGGATCAACCGAAAGTTGTCCCTGGAGTCTTCTGGGTTATTTTGTGAGAAGGAATTAGAAGAAAAAGTCAGCGGAGCACCTATTCATCATCTTGGGCACAAACAAAAATAAGATAAAAGTCCAGAAGAAGAGTCCAAACCGAGCTTGGATGAGCACTTTCAAAATCATGAGAACCCAAGGTGGACAAAACGGAAATTATCACTTGAATCATTTAGTCCTCTGGAGACAAGATATGATGCTGAGGAGAATTTGGTGCCCACCCACCACACCACACATCCTTGTTTAACTCCCCGGATATTGTCATGATGTACAGAGTGCTCTAGAGTCCCGCCAGATAGTCACCACAATGAGAAACAGCCTCGTCATGATGGTGATAGTAAATCAGTAAATGATAATGTGAATAGTAGTTCGTTTTCAAGCTGGAATGACTAGAATTTTTCACTTTAATCTGGCAAGTTCGTCCAAGTAAGTGATGATAACATTAAAGTGAAACTGCGTTCCATGCCTCAATTGTTCACTTCCCTGTCCAATGCTACCATCTCAAATGGGACCTTTCTACAGCCTACGACTAGCCACACTCAAGAACGACTCAAAAAAGATTGGACTCACAGAACTGGAGCTGAGTTCAGCAATAGTGCAAAATGCAAGAAGCAAGGTCTGACAGGCAAGAAGCTATCTTGCGAGTGCGATTTTGTTTACCCCCGCTAGTTTGGGGGTAAAAAAGTCATTTGGGGGGGTCTTCACCCACCCGTTTCCCTCTCTCCTCTCTCTCCCCTTCCCTTGCTCTCGCTGTCGTCGACCCTCTCGCCGCCTTCTGCTGCACCGCCTTCCGCTGCATCGCCCCACCTCGCCCTGCCTCTCCAACGCCTCGTCGCGCCTCTGCACCGCCTCGCGGTCGGCAAGGCGAGGCGGTCGACGCACGAGAAGAGGCGACGGCGGCGACTGGAGAAGAAGATGAGAGGGAAAGAGGAGAGGAGAGGGGGAGAAGCAAAGAGAAGAAGAGAGGAGAAGAGGGAAGCAAAGAAGGGCCTCGCGGTCGACGAGGCGAGGCGGTCGACGCGCAAGAAGAGGCGGTGGCGGCGACGACTGGAGAAGAAGAGGAAAGGGGGGAGAGAGGAAAGGAGAGGGGGAGAAGCAGAGAGAAGAAGAGGGAAGCAGAAAGCAGAGAGAAGAGGGAAGCAGAGGGGTTAGTTTTTCACAGGGGTTATTTTAACCCCCATTAAATGAGGGTGAACAAAATCGCACTCCTATCTTGCGGGCTTTTAGGGAGAGCGATTTTGTTCACTCCCTTCAACGGGGGTGACCATCACCCTCACTATTCATGTGAGGGTAAAAAGTAACGGAACGGTCTG
This sequence comes from Diospyros lotus, assembly GCF_014633365.1. NCBI lineage: Eukaryota > Viridiplantae > Streptophyta > Magnoliopsida > Ericales > Ebenaceae > Diospyros > Diospyros lotus. The sequence goes on from NC_068344.1 coordinate 35,489,870, forward strand.
AAATCGTTTTTGATTGTCGTTCTGTTGCTTTTCACCCTCACATGAATAGTGAGGGTGATGGTCACCCCCGTTAAAGGGGGTGAACAAAATCGCACTCGCTTTTAGGCTCTTCCTGAGGTCAAAAAATTGATAAAAAAAGAAAATGTGGCTCCAACCCCCAATAAACATTCTTCAGAATCAACCATGTTATTGTTGACACCATATGTAACGGCCCGCCTCCCGGAGCCCCCGAGTACCAAGAGGATCCGTGAGAGGGTCATTACTAAAATGATATCGAACAATGACGCACCTACAACACACACATAACCCTTTTTGAAATCATAATTTTTCTTTATTACGACATCTCATCATAATCTTTACAAACCATTCATCAGTTGGGCCCACATGGGCTTACATAACATGCGACAAACTCTGAAAACCTAAACATTAACCTTATTAAGACACGATGACACCCAGGATCTAGTTTTGGGAGTGCTCTGCACTGGCTACCACGACTTGACGGTCTGGACCCAAACCCCGATGTACACACCTGCGATCTCAGGATATGCTGACCTGGAATGATGTAAAACAACATGAGTCGCGAGACTCAGCAAGCTCTAGAAAGAAAGGTTACGGGTTTAGGATATGACTCTTCCCATGACACCCCATGCAATTCATGTCAATGAAATCACGCCATGTCATGAGCTATACGTACCTTAGAGACAGAAATATACATTTGACCACTTTAGACCGACAATAAAATGGAACCCACAACTTAGACTTTGTCATTTTGAAATTATAAAATAAATAATAATTACTATTTACCATCAAAACGGACGGACCGACATTTTGTGCACGTGTGAAAAACATATTGATGAAAGATACACGACGAGATCCAAAAGAAGAACATAAGATGTACACTTGGCGTGAATGTAACCAAGAGCTTGTCCGCTTTTTTAATCTTTAATTTGGCTGTGTTGTGTTGTGTAATTTGAAATCAGACGTGGATGGATTAACTCCACCCATGTAATGTTTAAAGACTTATATTCCAAAAAAATAAATACCCCACAATCCCTGTGTACTAAACAGTACACACTCCATATCTCTCCCAACCACTCCTAGACTGTGACTTTCCTCGGAATGATCGGGGGACAGGTGTCGCTCACCCTTTTGCTCCCTTTCCCAAGCTTCTGTCAAAAAGAAATCAAAAGGCAAGAGTATATTCCCCCCCGTCGCCCTTCCTCATATTCTCTTTCCCACCTCAAATATTCCAAATTATATGATAATATGATTCATTTTTAAAAAGTTCAAAGATTGATGGGTGAATTTTTATATATAGTTTTAAGGGCATTTTGGTCAATTGATTAAAATTCGGAAATGAATAATTAATTAATTTTAATTTTAGGTCAAATTTTTAAGGATAGAAACTAAATGTTTAGGTGCTTAAAATTATTTATATATATTTTTATTGTAAATAAATTTATGGGTTCGAATTTTTGCTGTTCTGGGACATACATGCCCTTCCCTTCCCTTCCCCTTTGGCAGGCTGGATTTTGAGGCCTACCATCTTGTCTTGAGTTAAGGGCCAACACACAGCTGGCGAGTTGTGGGCGTTACACGTGGTAGGCCCCGCCCGGGATGGGATCAAAAATTGAATGATTTCCCCATGGAGAATAGCTTGAAGGTTATACTGCGGGTAGCCCAATGATAACTCGGCACGTGTCCATCATAGCTGATGGTCCCGCAGCGTCACACGAGCGTCGGATTGGTCCACAAAAGCGCGAGAAAGCCGACATGATTTTACAATATCAGCCCTGACCAGCCACCAGTGGGCCCCGTGGTAATCTCTCTCTCTCTCTCTAAATTATTTTGATCGGACGGTTCCTAATCAATCAGCACTTGCCATTTACTTACACCAGCGCGCCGTGGGTGGGCTCCACGTGATCATACCTCAGGTTTATCCCTCGTCATCACGTGCATCGTACAGGCCAGGTGGAAAGTTGGTATCGTATTAAAATTTCTCCTGAAAATTATTTAATTAAAAAATATAATATATTAATGTATAAGTGTTATCTTAAGTATTCAAATTAAGTGTATAATTAACATTTTTATAATATAAAAATAGATTTTGACATCAGGTTAGGGAAAAATGTTAAATAAATTGTTAAACTTATCAAATTTAAAAAATGAATTCATTATTAGGGTGGACTCCACCAGCCTTCACGCCGTGAAGACGCGCACACAGAGGATTACGAGCGGATTTGCTTTGACTTGAAGCGCAAAAACGCAATCGAATCCAAAATCTTACTAACTGCCACTTTATACACTAAAACTGCTGCCCGTCACGTGCGCCTTATGTCCACACAGAAGCCGGCGCAGCGGCTTCACGCGCTCGGGCACGTGAGGATAAGGGTAGCAGTAGCACATGGCGCTCAGGTGAGATACGAGCACAGGGGATCTTCGCCCTGGGCCATAAATGAATGGCGCAATTTGCAGGGTGGATCCGAGGCTTCCGAGCTGTCCGTGTCCGCTTAAAAGGGCGTGATCCTGTGGTGCATGCGGGGGCAGAGACTCTGTGAAATCGGATTTAATTTTCTAACGGTGGGTTTATATTTGGCCAACCAACCGCAGCTCATTACTTGTTAAAATGTTATTTTGTACAGTTAATTAAAATGTTTATATTAAAGTGTTGTAGAATGTAACATATTAATTTATAAAACGCAAAGAATAAGATGTAAAAATAAGCATAGTATAGTATAAAAAAATTATGGTTTAAACAAAGAAGAGGGTAATGTAATAAATTGTGATATATCAAGCGTATCAATTTAACTCTTGAATTTTGATATAATATGAGGTGGTGTTAGTGTCAATTATGTTTTTTTTTTTTTTATAGAATTATTCATGAATTTTGTTCATGAATTATAGGGGTAAAAAAAACAATTTTGTTAATGAATTATTCATTTATAGAAATCTGTTTCTTTAGTCAATGGTTTTGTGTGGGTGGGTGGGTGGGTGGGTATATTTATTAATTCCAATAATAATTCAAATTAAAGACTTAATGTCCATCTAAGAAGTTCAAAGTTGGTGGAGACAAAAGGAGTAAATGATTTGATTAGGTTGTATTAATTAATTACTTGATCATCTTTGACTTATTGATAATTAATTAAATTAAAATGCATAAAAATATTTCACAATCTCCAACTGTCATGGAACAAATGTTAATGCTTCTGCTGCTACATCCATGTTAGAAAATAATCAAATGATATTTGATTATTAAACTTCAGATATATCACAATTAGAACAAAAAAGATTATTAAGGAAATAATTCTTCTTTTTAATCACTAATCTTTTCAGATCGCTGGGAGGATAATCAGAAAGAAGCATATGCTCAGAAAGAAATCAAAAACCCAATTTCTTTTTTGGGTTTTTTTTTATATTTCAAGAGGAAATGCTCAGAAAATTTAGATATGCAGCATAAATAATAGGGCTTGAAACCCTAGCTAGTTATGGAAGGGTGTAAAAGTATTTTTTTTTTTTTTTGAATTAAAATATGGTTTTGAGTTTATATACAAAGAGATTAATTTTCTCAACGTCATCGCAAGTGAATACTTTTTTTTTTTATGTCTGATATGTTCACTGGAAAATAAGATGATAATACAGAAGAAAGAAAATACACAATAAATCTTGTGTAGCATCTAAAAGCCACCTCCTAACAGTGAGAATGGATAAGGCGGTGGCCTGGCCTCCGCCCCATCTTTTATTCCTCCAAAGTAATCCACATCCCCGGAACCGCTATTCACAGCCGCCCACAACCCGCCAGCCACGGCGGCGGAACCCGCCGGCGGCATCTGGTGATGATAGCCAGAAATGGTGCCAAAGGCGTAAGATTGTTGCTGTGTACCCGTGACTTGTCTTTGGCTTAACCACCCCGCGGACGTCGGCTCAGGCGAGGCCGGGGAGCGGCAGAAAGCCGGGATGTCGGGGAGTGAAATTGACGAAACTGCCCCTAGGGTGGTGCCCTCTTCTCCCTCCTCGCTTTTGACCGACGTCGAGCTGGTGGCCGCCGGCCCGGACGACGACGACGGAGGCGAGGAAGACGAAGAGATCAACAGTCGCCTCTTCTTGTCTCCGGTGAGCCGCTTGGTCCGCTCTTTCTCGAGCATCATCCGAGGAATAATCTCTGGGTCTTCGACGACTTTGTAGAGGAAAGCCATCATCTGCTGCGGCCGTTTCTCCGTGGCCTCGAGGCGCTTGTTCATGAGATCGAGCTCCTCCTCCAGAGTCTTCTGCTCTTGCTTCAACCTCGCAATCTCCATTAATATCTCCTCGTCTTCTTCATCCTCGTGCTTCTGCAACGAACTGCTATTTCTATGGTGCTTCCGTCTCACTATGTTCTTCAGAAAATGCGTCTGCCCTCGCAGGAACCACTCGTTAGCGAATTCCCATCTGTCTGGATCCACCTTCCTAAATCCCTGATCAAAAATCAAACCTTTACAGATTCACACACCCCCCCATACATCTAAATTTAGCCCAATAATGATCATATATACATATAACATGAACACTTACATATGTGTTGAGTTGACGGACGAAGCTGGAGAAATTGTTGTGTTTGAAGTAGGCGGGGAGGATTCGCTGGGAGAAATCCAATGGGTCAACGACGATGAAGCTGTTGTTGGCTTTGCCCCAGGAGATGAGCCGGTCGGTCGTCGGATCGCTCACCATCTGATAAGTCTTCAAGACGAACGGCGCGACTGAATTGTTAGTTTCCATTCCATAAACTCTCGCCTCCCCCCCTCTCTCTCTGTCTCTCTGTATATAAAACTATCTGTTATCTATCTGTATCTCTCTTCTTGGAGGCTGAGAGAGAGAGCGAGCGAGCGAGCGAGAGTAGTAATTTGGGATAATTCTTGGGGGTTGCAAAGTGTATGCAAGGGTGAGGGAGCATGGTATTTTATAAAGGGAAGGAGTATTGTAACAAAGTGGGATAACGTGTCCATAGGAGGGATGGTTCTGATATTTTATAGCGTGGGGGTGGGCCACACTTGTTTCCTCTTTATCATCTTTTGCTACCCCTCTCACGGTCCCGACGCCTTCGATATTTTCCGAGCCCGTCTCATCCTCCCACGCGCCGCACCAAACGCGTGGCTTGAAATCCCCTTCCTCGATTGACCAGGGAGAGCAAATTTGGAAAATGACGTGGTTTATCAGTGTATAAGCGTGTTCATGCTTTTATATAACTAACCAATAACAAGTAAATATACGCGATCAAGAGAAGTAAAGTGATAAATAAGAAGTTGTTTCTACGGAGATTAATTATTAATTTTTTAAATATTAAAATTATTTATAATTAACTATATGTGGACAATTAATTAATTAAGAATATTATTTAATATATAACTAACAATTAGTTAAGAATTAAAAATTAATTGGTTAAGACTCAGGATTTTCTAAATTCACCTAGCAAATTCACTTTACCATATTACCTTAATTTTTGGTTGATTAAATTACAAATAATGTCAATAGAGCACTATAATTTATTTGTTAGTCTATGTCTAGATTTAACAAGTTTATTCAACTAACCTAACTCATTATATGCCTATGTGAATTAGAATTAGAGAACATATTAAGCATATGTACTCATTATATGAAAATATTCATTACACATATAATCACAAATTATACATATAATCAAGTGAATGTCTTCCCCAATTAACATATGTTATTTTGTCTAAAATCTATTTTTTATTTATTTATGTCTAGCATCATAAGAAATCTCAAATCATGTAATTGGTGATCAAGCAATTATAAACATTAAGTTTAGAACAAAATAAACATAATTGATGTAACAATCACAATAAAAAAATGAGTAATCAATAAAGTTTCAATCCATAAGATCCTTTAAAAATTTTAGACAATTATTTAGCCACTTATAATAAATAAAATATTCTCAAAATTAACCAAAAATTGCTGTATAATTGAAATCTTAAACAATTAAAGAAAATCAGAAACAAAAACACAGAAGAAAAATGAAGGGATCTCCCTACCCAGATCTGCTTCAATCCGTTCACTGCTTATGCTGCTGTTTCTAAAGTCCTTCCGTGCGGCTCGCTTCAATCCCTCTATTGTGCATTTCCTCTCTCCCCTTAATTCTTCAATGTGTCGCGCAAGTCTCAGCAGCTTCCATGCTTCCAATTCCCTCTCCCCTTTTATTATTATAATATATATATATATATATATATATATTCAATGCGCACTGCGCAGGAGCCCTAGTCCTCCCTGTTCACGCCATCTTCACACACACACACACACACACATATATATATAATATACATAATATAATATATAATATGATAAAATATAATATAACACATAATATTTAATATTTAATATTTAATGTACTATTAATTATATTAACTTTAATTATATTATAATATTAATTATTTATAATACTTATTTTTTTATTTTTATTATTTAACCCAAACACTAAATAGTATTCCTACAAAATAACAAAAATTACTAGAAATTAAATATATGTAAATGAACATCAAAATATTAGACAATTCTAAGTAAACACACATATAAAATACTAAAAATACTACTCAATTGTGATCAATAAATGTGTGAATAAACTATCACATCAAAGTATAATTTATATTTATATATATATTATAATAAATCAGTCGTCAAATCTTTTTCTCACCCATTTTTATTTTCTATTTTAATATTTTATTATTATTTTTTTTTATCTAAAATAAAATTTTTATATGTCATTAATTAAGTCTAGATTTGTGAAAAATATGTAATTCTTGAAACCCTGTAGATAATTTTTTCATAATTGAATAGTGTTTATAAAATGTGTAAGTATGCTTGTATATGAAGAGGCAAGATCTAATTCATATTATTAATTTTTAAAGATTAACATAAAATTTTAATTAAAATAAATTATAGAAAAAGTAATTTTTTTTAAATCGTGAGAAATCTTGAAATATCGAGTAATATCGTCAAATACCAATTGCCAAGTAAATTTTTTAAAAAAATAAATTTAATTTTTTATTTTATTTCCTATAATTTACCTCTCATTTTCTCTCAATAAAATCACCACTCAAAACCCTTAATTAGTTTCAGAATCATACAAAAAACATACAAATCTTATATATGTTTATGTTATTACTTAATTTTGAAGAATAATTAATTTGTAAGATGTTAAATTAGTTATTTAGGTAAAATTGAATTATTTTAAATAAGTCATTTAAATTATTTTAAAAAAATTAATATTTTGTATAGACTATTTATATTTATCATATGTTGTTATATTCCTTTTGAAAATTTTATTATATTTTATATTTTTATTATTTATGTTACTAATTTATTATATATTGTTATATTATTTATTATTTTATATAAATTATTTATATTTATCATATGTTAAATTAGTTATTAGTTTATAAAAAATATCTAATTCTTAAAATTTGTAGATGAAATTTATGATTACGAGATTGATAATTTTAAATAAATTTAATATATATAAACTCTTTTGCATCGGACTGGATGGACTAGTTATAAAGTATAATTTATTCTTTTTTAATAATTACTCAAGCGATTGTGACACGCGCGGGAGGGGGCAGGAGTGGCAAAGAAGAGGCTGCTGGTTTTAATTAAATTAAATTAAATAGAAAATAGAGAAATGAACCGGGCGGGGGGTGAAACAGTTGGTTAGATTCGGTCGCTTGGATCCGATATGGTTTTGGCATTATGTCTCTTGGGTTGGGGGGGGGGGGCTAACGCTTTTATTAGGCTTTTGAGAGCACAAATGGAAAATAGGAAAATAAAAATAAAAATAAAAATGAAAATGAAAATGAGGTACGCTTTTTCCGTGACTTTAGCGCTTAAAGCGACGCCCGCCCTCCCACATATGGCGCTTCTTCGTACGGACACGTGTTGTTTCTTCATTTGCAATTTCCCCCAATTGGGTGCTCGCTCCATGGGAGACATCTTTCTCTGTTTCTCCCCTTACTAAATTCTCTTCCTTTGTGGCTGCTCCCATAAACACTACTTTTCTTCTTTACCAAATTCATATTTTTGTTTTCCTGCCTTCACATTTTTTTATAATTATTTAATTTTTTATTATTTTAATTACATCAATAAACTTATTTTTTAAATTAATTTAATTCATATACTCTATTATTTTTTTTCATAGCAATTTGAACCATTTATTACTTCAATTATATCATTAAATTTTTATTTTTAAATCAATTTAACTCTTATATTTTTATATAAAAGTTCAAATTATATAAATTAAATTGAATAAAAAATAAGAATTCAAAAGTGTAATGAAAATAACAAATAGTTCGATTAGTAAAAAATATAAAGTTATAAAAATAAAAATATAAATTTAGTCTTTCTTTTTTATATATACAAAGAAATTAGTTTAATTATATTATAATTGATTTTAGAAAATGTTCTTTGAATCTATGACATTAACTAGTCGCATTATTTGATGCCTAAACTTTTTCGATATGCTTCACTAAGCATGTGAGAGAAGTTGGCTTGGAAAAATAAACAATGGGTCATGGGTGAAGGGCAACGATTGATTGAAGAGACTTTGATTTTAAAATAGAGCTTTTATACATAAGCATGTGTGTTATATATCATTGGACCTTTTTATATGTAATGTTGCGGCATTAGAGCTTGTATATATATATATATATATATTATGTGCCATAGTGCCAGTTGTAGTAACAATTGTTGGACGCACCCATATATACTTAGTGTTTCTAATTGTAACGAGAGTGATAAGGTGTGACACGTACCTCTCACTTTTATTGATTTTAGTGCTGGCTAGCTAGCACTAGCAGTGGATTGTATATTATAAGTAGGTAACGTTAATTATTGTTTAATAAGATATATTTTTTATATTTTATTTTTAACATTTTAATAATTTTATAAGATATATATATTATATTATATAAAAGTTGTATAAATAAATTATATAAATATAAAAGTATCTTATAATTATTAGTTATCCCTTCTATTTGACGGTTGACCTTTGTACTGTGAATCCATGATAGAGTAAAAACCCAACACGTGGATGTGTTATATCACTAATCACCCACTCATTACATGGACTTATTTTTTGTTATTCTTTGAATTTTTTAACATATAGGTAGTGATAGGAAGAATTTTGACTCGATATATAGGAAATTATTAAAATATTTTTTTTTTAAATTTTTGGGAAACGACACGTGTTTCCAAATATTTAGGTTTGGTCTAGATTTGGACTTAAGTAAATGACTCAACTCAAATATTAAATTTATCTAAATGGCCTAATCGGAGCTCCCATCTCCACTAGTCTAATTTGGCTATGGAATGAGATATAGCAGTTTATGTGACACGATTATGGTCATTTCTTGCATTATAATGCACTAATATAAATAGAGAAATTCAAGAGATAAGTTATGATATACGAAAATTTATTGGGGTGCCTTTTCAGTGTTATCGAGATGTTTTTATTTTTAAAATTTTAAGAAATATTTTAAAACTATTTTTATAATTTTAAAAACTTTTCAAGACAATTTTGTAATATTACAAAAATATCAAAAACACGTTTTCTTACATTTTTATTAACAAATATTTTTATTAACAAGTTTTTTCTTACATTTTTATTTCTTACTTTTTTTTTTAAATATCGATTCCTCATTTTCATTTCATACCATATTTGTTTTTTCTTCTATTTATATAACACTTAAAAAAATAAATACACCATTTGTTACATATGATTGTCTTCTTGTAACTCTTATATGAAGATTAATTTGATCATTAAATAATACACCGGTGATTGAGCCCTACCTTTTATAGGTCAAGTAAAGCTCGAATATGAGGACAACCACTAGACACGCTGAATGAACGTGTAACCAAATTATTGTACACAAGATGTAAAACTATATTTCATTATTTTGAAGTGGACAAGCAACAAGCTATATATTATTATAATTATTTTGAAGAGATACATTATTTTAAAACTATATTTCATTCGGTAACACACCTTGAAGTAATGGGTCACCAAAAATGCAATAAAAAAATAAGTATATATGCATAAGACCCACATCAACAAAAGTTTCAAAGAAGATGACAATAATCAATGCATCTATATCTATAATACGGCACAAGAGAAGAATACTGAATAGGCCCTTACCTGCCCGCACTCTCTCTAACCCTAAAATTTATAATATTTTAATGTGTTATATTTTATATCATATTAATATAAATATTATTAATAATATCACAAATAAATATTTAATATGGAATGGACCCACGCCTTTTGATATTTCTTCTGCGTTGGGTGCACCGGAAAATATGCTGACCCTTGAGGGCCTTCATTGGCCAATCAAAATTTAGGATTCCCGATTTTGCATTAATATAAATATCATACATACATTTATTATATTTTATAATTAATATTTTAATTATTTAATAGAAATCAAACGATTTATTCTTTTCATAATATATTTTAAACTTCATATTCAACATCTTTTCTTTAATCTGATAATTATATTATAAGTAATAACTTGAATTTCAAAAGATGACCAATTTTATTCGATCGAAGTTTTTATGATTCGATGTAGTTGGGTTCTAATATTTACTTTGAATTGGTTTAAATTAAGATTCGTAAAAAAATTATTATGTCAAATTTGGGTCAAATCTCGACACAATCCAACTCCCGTCTATCATAACTGGCTAAATTTTAAAAATTCAATAAGTACATATTATTTTAAATATTTGAATAATTTAATCAAATAATTAAATGTTATGATGTATTTTTTTCATTACATTGTTTAACGAAAGGCATTTTAGGGCATCTAATCTATTTCAATGGTACATGAATTATAATATCATTGTTGTAGATGCCAAGAATTTTGCAGATAATAAAGTGGAGATGCGAATCAAATTATTTGGAATTTCTTATCCTACCAATTATTGGAACCAATTGAGAGAGATATTTATACTCTTTGTTTGGTTTTGATGTGTTTTTTTTGAATATATTATCTGATTAAAATATTAATAATTAAGATATTTATTACTTATTTTTAACCTTATCAATGCACTGGCACCTAGTTATCAACCACTATTTTATGAAGAGTAATTTTAACTGGTGAATCAATAACAAATATATCTTATTTTCGAACCATGTGTTTTTATTGTATTTTATTTGAACAATTAAACAGTTTAGTTAGTTGATGATAAATGTATTTTATTCTGAATAATTTAATTAATTAATAGAATTATTTAAATATTAAAAATAAAATATAATAAAAGTAATGCTAGGAGTTATGAATCATTAACCATGTATCGTATTCTCGTTAAAAAAGATAGTAAGCAGAAGAGATAATGACACATGAAAATGTTATTTTGAAAATGTGTTGTTTATAATCAAATTTGACAAATAATCTCACAAACTGCCAAAATTCATAATAATATATAATATCTAAAATTGATAATAAGTTAAACGTTATAGTTGGTGAATATAACATTTTCCATACAATTTTTATACCACAACAGGAGAATACAATACAATGGCATGGTGAGTGGAGAATTCAATCAAGAAATAGTGGTTTTGTATAAGAGTTCTAAAATTAATTTGACATTGCCCCCAGCTAGAAAACTCGTCGCCACCAACGTTGTGATTTGCGTGTGAGGTGGCCGTCTATATTTGATTTATAATCAAGATACTCATATTTATTTATACATAATATATGCAGTGGGCGGAGCTAGAAATTTTAGATAGGATGGATAAAAATTAAACTCTAAACTCTAAATTCTATCTAAAATTTAATAATAAAAAAAATAAAAATATATAATATTAAAAAATATATATAAATAAATTATACAATCAACGTATTTTTATATTTTAATAACGTCGTATAATAATATCATTATTAATTTTATTAAATATCTATTTTTTAATATACATAACTAAATTATCGTTTAATCATTAATCTCCAATTTGATTGCGCAACTGAGTCTTAATAAAATTCATGACAGACTGTCATTCAATCATTAATCTCCAATTCAATTACGTAGTCGAATCTTGACAAAATTCATAATAAAAAATATATTTTCTATCATAGTTTCAAATATGTAATTAACAAATTTGTAATAAAAAAAGAAAAAAATTAATCCTTTTAATTAAAACATAGTTAAAGAAACAGTCGAGGGATGTTAACATACACAAAAGAAAAATGGGTCAAATTTTTATATATATATTTTTTAATTTTCAATCAATACTGAAAAAAGCACTAGCAATCACCACTAGCCACCATGACCGATGATTTTCTGCGATCAGAGGCAACCACTCGACACTCTTATTCCCATCGACTAACATATCCAAAAATTAGTAAAATCTAACAGTCAAATTTCGTAGATCTAAATTTAAACTTATGACCAAGTCCAATGCGTGTAAACACATTGGCAATTACCACTAACCACCGTAGCCGGTGGTTTTCGACAATTAGAAGCAATCACCCGACACTCTTATTCTCGTTGACTAATATATTTAAAATTTAGAAATTTTTAAGAATTCAAGATGGGCATTTAGAAAAAAAAATTAAAAAAAATTAAATTATTATATATAATAATTTTTTTAAAAATCCAAGGTGGGCAACAACCCACCCTCGCTGTATGTGGCTCCACCACTGAATATATGGCTTCAACATCACCATAATTTTATTTTTCATTAATAAAAATTCATGTACATTATTTTTTAAGTGCTTGGAAAATAAATTTATTTAATATATAGATAGTTATAATTATTTTTATTAAAAAATTAAACTCTAACCAAACAAAAAGTTTCCAATCTATCTCACAATTGGGTTAATTTAACGACGATGGGTGACTAAATTTGTCAAAGGGCATGACAACAGGTGATTTAGTCTAAGTAACATGTGTTTTAATAAATTATCATGTGTCACTATTTTTCTTTTTCTCTAATTTGTGGGGATATGAGTTCTAGAGCGGTTTGAAAAGTATGGATCACATATTGCCCAAGACTATATTTATTGCTAAATTCATATTTTTATTATTGTAATTTTTTATTTATTTTTGTGTGTTCATTCAATTTTTTTTTGTTATTTCAATTATATTATTGAATTTAATTTTTGAGTCAATTTAATCCCTTGTACTTTGATTTTTTTCATGTAGCAATCTAAATTTTTCATTATTTTAATTACATATTTAAACTTGTATTTTCAAGTTAATTTAGTTCTTGTACTTTTATGTGTAGAAAAAAAGTAAAGTGAGATAATAAAATATATGTCACACTTGTTCATGTAAAAGTATATGACTTAATTGACTTAAAAATATATGTCTAGAGATGTAATCGAAATAATAAAAAATTTGAATTATCACAAAAAAAAAGAGTTAAATTGACTCGAAAATATAGATTGAGAGGTATAATCAAAACAACAAAAATTTCAAATAACTACGTGAAAAAAATATAAAAGTATAAGGATAAAAATATAGATTTAGCACCATATTCATGGGGCGCACACACAAAAAAAAAAAAAAGATTTAATAGAAATTACACTTTGAGTCGTCTGGATCCAATCATATTATTCCTAAATTTTTTAGAGGTAAAGAGAAAGATGACCTAAATTTGCTCGTTACTCTCCTCTCTTACTAGTTTTTTAACATTCAAGTACTAACTTAATTCACGACAAATCATAATTGGTTGTGAAAATCGTTTCTTTATATAGAAAAATCCTTTCTTTATATAAAAGAAAGTACAACAAAGTGATACGATTGGGAATTTTATACTTATTAACTCGTTGTAAAGTAAAATCTACTCTACCAGACTAAACTTGCTTTGCTACAAGGTCACTCACCAACCCAACATTAATTAATTTACTCTTAACCGACTGAGTAATTAATGACGTACCATCAATGGGTGTAGGCACTATTATATATTGAAAATTTGTGGTTATAAAACAAGTGTCCCAATCATGCACCCTAGTCCTGTGACAACACATCAAACCCTTTAATTAATTAAGCTAAATCAAACACAACAGTGGGATATTCAATTCCCCGTTGGATATGCAACTGACTGACTTCTAGCAGATACGATATATCTATCTATCTATCTATATATATATATATAATCATGTTCATCACTATAACTTCCCTTCATTTGTCCTTTATGAACATCTGGAATTGATGATGAAGCTAGCCAGTCTTTGGGTTATTGGTTGGCCAAGTTGTTGACAAAATGTACTCTTATTTCATTAATTATATATATATTTATTTATTTAAAGATCTAAATGTGACGAACAACTTGTATAATGAGGGTTTGACCCTCTTATTGATAAAAATCGTGTTTTAAAACAAAATTATAAAATTAATATGTGATCGAGCATCATTAAATAAAAATTGGCAACATTGTATGAGATGCAACTAATTTTTGATCAGGTCAAGAATGATATTTTTAATGAATATGCACGTATAAAAAAGAAAATAAAAAAAATAAAAAATAACAAAACCCTTAAAAGGTTAATGTTTTGAAACTACTCTATTGATCATAGAAACAATGAACTTTAATAGTAATTTAATTTAAAAAGACTTTCATGCTTATAGTGATGACATAATATAAAATATTTAAATTTAAATATGTAAATAACAAAAGGACACTAATAAAATGCATTCAGCCATAAATTTGAAAAGCCTTTCATGCCTATAGACATGTAACTTTTTTTTTCTTTTTTGATAAAATAAGCCTATACACACGTGTAAGAAAGGAGGAAGAAGCAAGGGTGAATAGGGAATGGTTTTCAAGCCAAAACTCAAGGGTCAAATCCTCATTAACTACAATGCATTCAGCCATAAATTAATAAATAGAGTTCTTGCATCCCTCAACATTAATTTTTAAGAAACATTACACGAAGCACAGACATCCTCAATTCTAATAATAACTTAACAAAATGTATGTCTTAGCAATTGTGCAATTTGATATATGGTGGTATAACACAAATTAGGTCACGAAATTGCTCAATAACAAAATTTATTGCATGAACAAAGTCTTGCGTGTTGGAATTAAAATGAGTAGTAGTTAAAATTTCTATAATATACCTTTGAATTTTAGAAATGACTGACAGTTGAAATTCACTGTATGTAAATCACCTCTTGAACTTAGTCATCTGCTCAAGCAATTTCCTAATAAGAAAAAGTTCACCATGTATGAATTTTAATCATGTCATGCTACCTACATTTACCACAATGAATTGAGGTTGTATGTACATTTTTGAGGCTAATAATAGCCTCTAAACTTAGGAAAAACATGTCGAGCAACTTCTACATCATATTGATTTCATCGTACAATATACACCATAACAAAATCATATGAAAAATAAACAAATGAATCTACACTTATTTTATAACTCTATAGCCATTCTTATGTATGTATATTGAGATGAACAGAAGGAAGGGCAGTGAAAAAACTTGCCAGAGAAGATGAATGTGGCTATGTCACTGGTCAGGTTGGGTTCTGAGTTTTGAGTTTGGGTTCTTGTTTCTAGATATGGCCTGGATTATGGGTGCGAATCAAAGCCTATTCAGGAAATTGAGTTGGGGCTTCAAAGCCTCATCTTATTTGTTTTCTATCTGGTAAGTAAAAAACTTGCCCTTGCACAAAATTTTGTAGTTCTATACACATACGTGGTGGATGCTAAAATCACTCTGGAAAGCATCAATAAAAGCTTTTAGAGGCCTAAGTGCCAATTTGTAAGAATTGCACTACAATAGCACAAATTTATGACAAGATCATAGACCAAAGAGGAAGACTAAGGGCAGCATAGGACACTAGTGACATGTTTGATTTAAAAAAAGAGTTATACAAATGAAGGCTGACATAGGCAAACTACTTTCATATTTTAAACACACCTCACCACTCACTACTACACAAACCTCTGCCAGACCAAGTGAAAAACAAAAAGAAAATATAACTAACATGTAAAGAAACAAATAATAAGTTCTAAAAGAAGAAAATAGACATGGGAGAAGGGGGATAACATTATACACAATGATAACAAGTCAAATCTAAAGCATACTTGTATTTAATATTTCAATCAATTCGAACAAAGCCATACTACAATAGCCCCACCATTGCACTGTAGAGGGTGTACGCAGTATGCATAGCGTGACGAGGGAAGCCAAGTTACTAGCATTTCCAATAATGACATTGCAAAATGCAAGACATTCGCAAGCCTAGCGTAAGCTTTTAACCGTCTCATTAAACATTTTCTCTACGTTATGTTGGTCATAAAATCCCACAAAAATCCCTAGCTACAAACCATCCTCAAAGTTAGAGACCACATCAGAATTGACACCTGAATTGGGGATTTTTGACTTTCAAGCTCTGGCTTTCCACTTCCTTGGCAAGCGTTTTCGCCCAAGCAACAATCTAGACCTTAAACATCCGCCACTTTCTTCCTCGCTATCCAAAACAATCACACCTTTAGATAATGGCGACCCTGCCTCCTGTTCTTTGATCACTCCGGAAAATTTCTCAAACCAGCAGTCAATTTTGCGGTCATTCAATGCAGGCATAGAAACAGGGCTTGGATAAACAGTGCAGTTATTGCTCCCTAACAAATAACCTAGAGAATAGGGTGGAAGCTTGTCTGCAATCCTGCCATTATTCTTACCAACCTTTGTGCTACAGTCACTTGCCACATCACCATAATGCTCACCAACCTATGGTGTAGCATCCGAAATTTTAGAGGTAAATAATAAGTACTAATTTCGACGTTTTAGAGTGATTGGTGACTTATGGAATACTTGTGAGTTAAATAAATTTAAATGAGGATGTTAAATTTATTGTATTCTTAAATGGGGAAGTGATCGGAAGTTTGTAGAATTTTAGGATTTAGATTATTAAGTGATTAAGATAAATAAAATATTATAGCAATTAATATATTTGTATATAATATAAAATAATTAAATAATTAAATAAGGAAAGTGTTTGCAATTTGAAAAGGTTGCTATGCGTGAATTGTTTTCAATTGAAATAAGTGAAATATATATATATATATATAATATTAACTTATACTATATTAATGACAAAATACTTGATATTGGCATATTAATATAAGGGCAAGGTGCAGCCACGTGTCCAAGTCATTGGAAATTAAGTATGGCTAGCCTAGGGATGTGTGAGTGGCTTGGCTGCCAAGCTTTGCTTGCAAATTTAAAGGCCATTTTGGCCAGTGTGTTGGCGTGAAGCAGAGAAGAAAATAGATGAGGAAGGAGAGGAAACTTTGGGAGCAAGGGGTGTTCGGCCAGCAGCGCGGGGAAGGAAACGCACGCAATTATATGTGAAGTAAAATATAATCTTAAGTTAATATATTATATTACATAATATATATAAGTATGGAATGTTTGAGATAACATTATATATATATGTATACATGTAATATAGTGTGTGTGTGTGGGACGTGTGGCGCGCTGGCAACATGTGCTGCCTTTAATTCTTTTCCCAATTTGTGTTTTCCTTATTTTCATGGAAAATGGTCAATCAAAATGGCTTAAATGCGGCTGAAATTGGTTCAAAAGTCAAGAGGCTGTGAGAGAATTAAATGAGATTTGATAGTTTAAATGATGGCCATTGGGGTTGGGGAAAAACTTAGTGGCGAAGGTGTTCTGAGGAGTATAAATAGGGATACAAATTTGCTAAAGAAAACTTGAAAAAGAGGGAGTTCGCGAGCAGAGCTTGGAGAAGAGGGAGACCGCGAGCAGCAAAGGGAAAGGAAGGAGAAAAGAATTGGGGAAGCGCACGGTAGCTGCGAAATGGAAGTGAAGTGATAAAATTAAGGAGTCTTCGAGGTTATTCGGTATTTAAAATATTTCGGTAAGTGGGTAAAATTTATATAAGTGTTATATGTTTAAATCATAGATTTTATACGGTTAGATTATACAGTTTACGCGTTAGAATTAACCGATTTAAGTCGCGGTTGTATTATTTGATAGGAAACGTTTTAATTCGCATCGGGAGCACAAGAGAGGCTGAAATCAACCATTTTCAGGCAAGCTCCTAACCCTCTCTTCGCGTTATTTATTTCCCTTGAAAGTCTTTGAGGCTTCTTCTACTCTAAACCCTCCCTCACCTTGACTCGGTTCTACGCATAAATAATAATAATCCGCGTAGTAACCATTTCACGACTTTTATTTTATTAATAAGTTTATTGTTAATGGGATAAGCTAAGTAAGGATGTCATGGCGTCTTTTATTTCAACCGTCACGGAGCTTTATATCGCTCCGCTTTCCTTGGGAATGATGCCGAACCCGCTGGGGTTAGGTTCTTAGAGAAATTGGTTATGGTTAGAATTAAGAAAATGTGTTAAAGAGTTTATTATGTATGTTGAGATGACTTTATGTGAATGAAAAGTAATAAGAATGGTATTACGATGTTATGTGGTTATGTACATGAAGAGTTATGAGTTATGAAGAAATGTTATGTAAAGTTAAGCTGGGAAGATATAAAGTTAATAATGTCAGTAAGTGTGTCTAAGGGTATGGGTACAAAGCCACTGACTGTTGATCGTGGGTCGTGGCAGTTGATGGCTGGATGTATGGGCGCCAGTCATCGGTTGTTACGATAAGCGCTAGACGGCCAGAAGAGCTGGTACTCCAGATTCCCGCCTTGGTTTGTGCATTTCATGATGTGTGTGCTACAAAGGGCTGGGTTGCATTCACGTGGGGACATGCTTTGTGTGTGATGGGACGTATGAGCATTTGCATGACCCGGTTGGTCTAAGAGCCAATTTGGGTATCCTAGGCGAGCATATGCATTTAGAGCATGTCGCATGTGTGTATTCCTATGTGAGGCGTAGCAGGGCCTGATGCTTGGTTTATGGGGGCCTTGCCATCACGTTTATGCTACAGAAGCCCTTGCATTTTTTATGTGTTGCATTGCATGGTTCTAATGTTACTGTTATTCTGGACGGGAGTACCGTGCCAGGTGTCGGGAGTACCGACTCATGTGAGCTTCGGCTCGGCTTAGATATTAGCTCGGGGTTGGCCCGAGGGAAGACCAAGATCGCGGAAGTATATGATTATGTGATGTATGACATGATGAACACATGAGAATATGATGGGAATCAGGAAAAGTATGTAACAAGTATCAGGAAAAGACAAAAGTTGAATGTCAGGAAAAGCCGACCATGTCAGGAAAAGGCTGGTCTAAGAGAATGATGATATGGTAGCCTATGTTAGGCTACAACAGGTTTGTATGTGGGACCCGGGTGCCAATGTTTGACTTATGTGGGCCCTTGGTTCCTTATGTGCAGTCTATTTTATGTTATGCATGTAGTAAATTTTTGCAAAAATAAGAAAACAGTCAGAGAGAACGGAATGGTCCCCACGCAAACACTTCGACGTTTCAGTTAGATATTGAATATAATGAAAGAAACGGTATTAAAATAGTATCAAAGACCTCTTTTTTTCAGAAATGCATAACTATCTATTTATAGAGAAATATAGAATGATTTAAAATTTAACAGAATTACAGATAACGCTTATCTTGATAGATGATATTTATCTTATCAATTTTAGAGATAGAATTTCTTAGGGATAATGTTTATCCAAATATTTCTTAACTATTTTAAAATTTAGAATTCGCTATGGATAATTATTTATCCTCTTCTTGGAATATTCAAAAGGATTTTTAAATATCGGACTTATCGTGTTTGCGTGCTTTGTGTGAAATCTCTCGCATATGAAAAATTTATGCCTTTTAGTCTAAAATGACATTTTGGACTTTTGGGGTTGCTTGACCCTTTAATAGGCTTTTACCTATGACACAACACTTATATTTTTGTATTTGTATTTTTATGTTAATTCAACTCCCATATTTTGATTTTTTTGGGTGTGATAATACAAACTTTTCATTATTTTGATAACATCCAAGTATTTATATTTTTGAGTCAATTTAATTTTTATATTTTAATATTAAAAAAATAAAAAAAATGAGATGAGTTAATTTAATTATTTTTTTATTACATATCAAAATATAAGGATTAAATTAAAAAAAAATACAAGTATATGAATTAAATTAACTCATCTTACATTATTCTTTTTTTTTTTACACATTAAAGTATAAGAGAATAAATTAATTTTAAAATACAAGTAAAAGATGTAATTGAAATAACGAAAAATTCATACTATCACACAACAAAAAGTTTATAGTATAAAGATTAAATTGACTCAAAAGTGTAGGTTCACGAATATAATTATAATAATAAAAAATTTAAATGATCACATAAAAAAAACATAAAAATATAGAGATAAAAATATAAAATTTTTAAATTAATATATTTAAAAAGAGTTCACGTGGTATGGTATAATAGATTCAGTAACATTACACGTAATCAGATATAATAAATCTTCAATTTCTATTAACCTTAGTGAAATGTTACATTAAAAAAGAATGGATAAAATTGGAGGCGGGTCACCCATAGTGGCAGAGCAAGAGTAAAAACATTTATGATGACATTATCTTACAAACAATAAATTAATAATAAAAAATTAAGCTTACAATAACATTTTAAGCATACGAATTTGCTATTATAATTGATAAATTTTCCTATTTTGAAAGTGCTATATGTTCACTTCAATATCCATATTATTTTAGTATATGTTTAAATAATATTTTAATTAGCAATAGGCATTTAACAAATATCAATTCAATAAAAGTCAAATCATATATAACACTGGAGGAGTGATTCGTACACATAAAAAAAATAAAAAATTATAAAAAAATATTAAGTGGGGTTTGACAATAATAATTTATTTTTAATTTTCTAGACAAATTTTTACAAAAAATAATACTTATTGTACTGATCAAATTATTTCATAAATCAATTATTATTCATAGGTTTTGATTTCAAGTCCTGTTAATATAATTCATTTTTATTTTTTTTAATCAACGGGCATATATAGTATTTTTGAAGAGCACTTTATTAATGAAATTTGATGACACTAAAACACCAAAATAATATAATTTTGGCATTTCTGAAATGTTTCCTCCCCCAAAACGTTAAAAAAAATCAAAAGAATATTTTCCTAATTCTAGAAATGCGTTGGAGCTATTTTGCAAGATTGAAAAAATATTAAAAACATGTTCCGATTTTGCGCCATCTTAAAAATGGGAGTAATTATGTCTCTATTATCTACAACCGCATTAGGAATATAAATAATTTGTGTTTATATTTGTTTGAAAGATCATGCTATAAATACATCATTGTGTATACTTTAAACTACACAATGCATCGCAAATGACATGAATACCCTCCATGCCTCATTATCTCGCCTTGTTGCGTCTCATCACTTTACGTGAGAAATATTTTAGTTATATGTCTTACCATCTCATTGTCTTGAATGAGGGCATTTTAAATATTTTACCATCATTCTGTAATCCAAAGTGTACAAAATGATATACTAATAACATTTTCCTTGTTTGGATGGATGAATGGAATTTGTGTCTATATTTGATTGAATAATTATTTTTTATATTAAAAATTATATTTACAAAAATATCTTTATATTTTTTTATTTATACATTTATCTTGTATTTTTATTTTTTTAAAAATATTATTTTTTTATTTCTCATTTCATATTACATTTATTTCTTATTTCCATCTTTACGAATCCTAGAATACGAAAAGGCTTCTAAAAGAAAATTGGGACATTGTGCGTCTTGTGGGAGTAGTTGGGAAATAAATTTTTTGAGTATGTTTTTCACATATCCTTAAATATGGGCAAAAGTAAAGTTATAAATATATATATTAAAATAACACTGACACACCAATTTAATTCTATAAATTAATATGCATATAATATAACAATTGATTTTTTATTTGTTGAAAGGCTAAAATGTCAAATTTCTTTTAATTAGTTTATGAAATTTTTGAGTAAGTTGAGCAAATGATAATTTTTTAATCAATAAAGAAAAATAAAAAATTGGGGTCAATCGAGACTCCACTATTCACGCACTTGCCATAATCTATTTATTATCTCTACCCTTCGACTAGTGATTCTCTAAAAAAATAAAAAAGAATTAGGTCACAAATTATGACATCAATAATAGAATGAAAACTTACTTAAATGATAGAAATAAAGAATTAGCTAAGACCCAGGCTGGCTCAAACATAATCTCCAGAGGCCTCCAAAAAACATAGAGGACCCAAAAATCACTAATTATTTAAAATTTATTTTTCGTTGTTGTTCCTTGAGATATAAAATTATTAATTTTATTTTTTGATAGTTTTTGTTTGAATTCATGTTCTGTTTATTTTGTTGTTTTATTTAGAGAGAGGCCCCCAACTCTCTAAGTTCACAAATTATTTTTTAATATTAGATAATGAATAAAAAGATGTCATTAATCAAGAAAGTCCCTTAACTCTCTAAATTCACTGATCACTTTTCTATATTAGGTAATAAATAATGAGAGATCATTTAGATGAGGAGGGCCCCTAACTCCATAAGTCCATAAATTATTTTTAATATTAGGTAATGAATAGTGAGACGTAAACTAATAACACAATTGAAAAAAAAGGACAAGAAGTGGCGCGTTGTTTTAGAAGAACAATTTGATAAAAACAATTTTTTGAAAGACAAAAATTTTGTTTGGGGAATCCATATTAAACTGGACATAAAAAAAAGAAAGTAAATCAATGACTTTTTAATTTATAAGACCTAGTTATGAACTCTCCATATTTTTTATTTATTTAACTCTTATATTTTCAGATCTTTTCTTTATGTCTATATTGTCAATTAAAAAAGATTTACCTTTTGAACTTGAATACAAAAATTTAATTAGTAATTTTACATCCCAAAAAGCAAGCAACGTAAATTTTAAATAATTTTTAATATTTAATTATATTATTAAAGAATCATTAAAGTAAACCTTGACTAAGGTTATAAATATTCTTAACCTGGTCCTAGTAAGACCTTAAGTTTGTTCAAGAGGATGAGTTTATCTTATTTCTCGTTTATATTTTTTTATGATATCAGATATTGTATTGTCAATATTTGAATTAACAAAGAGTTTTGTGGTGGTTAAAATGAACACCTCTTTGTTGGATCTACAAAGTGGAGGTCAGGAGAACTTTCAAATTAGTACCAAAATATGTACAATTGTCACCAAAGTATAAGAAAATAAGAGAAGGGGTAGGAAAAAGAGAGAGAATTGGAGGGATTAAAGAAGTTTGGAGAAAAGATAGAGTTGAGTTTGGAATGAACCCAACCCCTTGTATTTATAGGGCTCAGTTTGGTATTTCTTCACGTAAGTTAGTTAGTCTTTGTTTGGATCCGTTCAATTGGGCTTTATTTGAGCTCTAGCTCCTTGAATTTCGTTATAGTAGCGAAACATCAAGAGATCGAACTTAAGTTGAAGACCCCACCATTCAGTTTGATTTTTGGGACCTAATAGCAAAGCTAATTAAGGGGAGAAATCCCATCTAAGCCTCGGCCCATTTATTTGCATATAACAGCGCCTTGGGCCGGCACAGACACCGCAGTTCTTGTAATGGCCCATCTACTCTCCTAGTGCCTATTGGGCCTAGCAGCCATGTTACCAAATCTAACAACAATTGTCATGGGCCTAACAACTTCCGAAGGAACTTCAACTCCTACAAGCTCTAGTTCTATATATGTCACAAAAAGTTAATCGTGCTATTATTGTTACAATGAATATTTTTCTTCTCCCCGCCATATATTGTAATTTTTTTGCATTATTCTGTTGAAAGAACCAATAAAAATATTGACCTAATAATAAGAGATCAAGCACAAAGGTGGGTTTGTGATTTTGGAAATTTTTTTTACTTATTTTTGTATTGGAGGAGTGATATTGTGTATTTGGTTATTAATTTATATATTTGATTATTAATTTTATGTATGTGCGAAGATTATAAGTAATGTAAAATAAATAGAATTAAAATTTATTAATAAATAAATAAAATATGGAATGAAATAGAGAGTAGAATAAGGAGTGTGGGTGGAGCAATCACAGTTTTTGAGACAAAATTAAAATAGGGAGTGAATTATTTATAATATAATATGATGCATGATAGAGAGTCATTGGATATGAGTGATATTGTGTATTTGATTATTAATTTGTATATTTAATTATTAATTTAATTTGAGTAACAAAGTTCTAGCTTGCACGATCGAGCTAGCTCCACCGCAGTAGCTAGGCATGTTTAGCTTTTACTGCTAGTGCGCAACTATTTGTCAGTGATCGATCCAAGATGCCGTCTCAGAGCATGATAATTTCATCAATGGAATGATCAAAAAGGCTAGCAAGAATAGCTGAGAAGGGCATCCAATTGATGATACGGTTTACAACTCTCTGGATCAGCTTTCAATGTGGGGTTGCTTCCATGTTGAAGATTCAAAGTTTCCAACAAAGACAACATTACGAAAAGGAGAGAGCAACAATCCAATGGAATATCTCAAATATTTGACACCAGGCCACGTAAAATTACATAAAGTTATGCACAAAAAAGTTGGCAAGTTTAATTGATCAGGAGTACTCATGGTTGTCAGGCCTTGATGGTCTTTCTCATTGAACAAAACTTTCTACCATACATATAAAAGTACGATAGAATGGTCCTGGGGCTCGAGCCTTTTCTGCCCTAAAAAATATCCTTGAAAGAGCAATATATAGATGACCATCATGTCTCTTCACTATCCATAGAGTTGATTGAGTAAGTAGATCATCTACATATACATATCATTCTAGATCGAGTAGATACCTGTCCTTGTAACCAGAATGTTTCACGCACCCTCTCTTTGTCCCCATGCTTGTTTTTATATATATATATATATGTATGTATATTTGGGGTTGTTGTTGGTTAAGTGGTAGGTAATAGGTAGTACTCCTCCAGAGATGCCCCACTGGAATTATGTCCACCAATCAGTCGCGCACACACACACACACACCTCTTTGTGTATATATTGAACCGTCCTTAATTCCATCGTGATTCACAACTCTTATTCCCTCCCTCCCGACCTAGCTAGCTACAGCTCTCTCTCTCTCCTTTTCCAATCTCCCATTCAAGAAAACAAAGTTTCAAACTCATTCGACCCATTAGTTCAACAAGTCCCTTCCAAATCCAAACCCACCCCATAAAACCAGGAATATTTATTCCCACAAAATCTTCCTTCTCTAGCTAGCTACTAGATGAAAGAGCTGCTAGAAAAGTGATGATTTGAAGATATGGGTTATGGGTTTTTGTCTTTCACTCTGCACTAGCTCTATAAAGTCTCCCTTCATATATATAATTAGGTTTCTGGTTCATGTGTGTTTAATGGACTGTTTGAAAGAGGTGGAAGGGAAGAGAGTTCATGACCATTTTGAGGACAAGATGAGCAACTCAGTGAAGCTAGTATGGGTGCCGGGACCCGTGATAGTCGGCGCCGGGCCTTCGGGGTTGGCTGCAGCCGCTTGCCTAAAAGAGAAGGGTGTCCCAAGCTTGATACTGGAAAGGGAAAATTGCATAGCTTCCTTGTGGAAGCTCAAGACCTATGACCGGCTTCACCTTCACCGTCCCAAGCAATTCTGTGAGCTTCCTCTCATGTCTTTCCCCTCAAATTTTCCAACTTACCCGACCAAGCAACAGTTTCTGGCCTACTTGGAGGCTTATGCCCAACATTTCAGCCTGAATCCAGTGTTCAACAAGACAGTGGTGAGTGCCGAATTTGACGAGGTTTGTGGGTTCTGGAGGATTAGGAGCTTGGGGGTGAAAATGGAGGAGACTAAGTTTGTGTGCCACTGGCTGATTGTGGCCACGGGAGAGAATGCTGAGGAGGTGTTGTGTTGCCCAAAATTGAGGGCATGACTGAGTTTGCAGGGCCTATTGTTCATACTAGCTTATATAAAAGTGGTGAATCATTTCAGGGAAAGAATGTCTTGGTTGTTGGCTGTGGAAACTCAGGCATGGAGGTTTGCTTGGACCTCTGCAATTATAATGCCCAATCTTCTCTTGTGGTTAGAGATTCAGTAAGCTTTTTTCTCTCTCTCTCTCTAAGCATATATAGCTAGCTAATGTTACCGCAATTTGGCACCACTTGTTTGGATCACTCATATACTAATTGTCATAGTCTCTTTCTACTAATATGGATAACTCTGTTATTATTTTTTAAACTCGTTCTGATATCATTTATTAAATTGGAGTAACTTAAGAACGATCCTATATACTATTAATATGATAGGGTAAAAACAAAAACACCATATTTTGGTAACTTCTCAAACTAATAGTAGGGTTTAGTACTTCAAAAAAAAAAAAAGGGGGGGGGGGGGGGGGGGGGGGGGCTGTCTAGTGCAATTAAAATATTACACAACCACCTCTAACTTCGTTGGAATTTGCTTCCATGTGCAGTGCAGGCCTGCACCCCAAAATCTTTGATTTGCACTTTATCTGTAAAATTACAGCCTAAAGAACTATGTAAAATTCCACAAATACTAAAAAGGGCATTAGGATTTAGTTGTATTAAAATTCCACAAATACTAAAAAGATTTGTGTAATAATAACGGATGATAGCTCATTACAACATTTAAAAAGTGTAAGAGAATCTTTTCGTGCAATCAAAAATATAGGAGAAAAGTTACACAAAACCCTAAGTGAAAGAAATTTCATACAATATACTCTTTTAATAATTTATATTACGTACTTTAAAAATTAATATGTAACATAAATTTGTAAGGCTGGTGGTACTATACAATGAGTAATACAAATATGGCCATAAAAGAATCCTATTTGTACGTAAATTTATGAGTTATAAAAATAATATCAGCGAAACACATCGGCTACAACTTTAGTAGTTTTTCTCATTAAAATCGTCCAAAGCACAGAGAGGTGAAAGTAACTGTCTAAAGAAAATATGACAAAAAATTCAATCAGGTAAGACCCCAGCCCAAGACTTTTGTAATATATAGAGAAGAAACATATAGGTGGGACAATGAGATTAGAAGGCGACGACCGACGACGATATATATATATATATATATATATCAAGATGCATGTGATTTGAACGTGCAACAAAAACCAATAATTTGAAGCCATGTGTGCTGTCTCTTAATGGGATTTCGATCGGAAGGAAAAATAACCAAATGATGTTGACGGGGAGGACTAGTGTCTGTGTGAGTGAGATCGATGTCTCTATTCAGAAGCCAAAGATTCGATTTTTATGGCTTCATCTAGCAGCTTCATTCGGCCGGAATAAACCCCACACCCAACACCCAACATCTAGCTAGCTACTTTCATGCAGATCTTTCGACCCTAACCATCTACCCCTCCCTGTCCTAAGACTACTATACTGTAAGTTTCATGAACATCTACCCATTTTAATAATGATTTTGTTCGTACATTTTCATGTTTTCACCTAATTAACATGAATGAACTGCAATGTGTACAGAATATATATGTGGAACAGGAACAGCTAGGAACACATTGTCTGTTTTGAATAGTTGAATTTTATTCGACGATTGATTAATGACTGTCCTGGCTAGGATGCAGTTCTCTGAATCTTTAGGGCTTTTCTTTACAAAGAGAATTTTGGTGGACAGGAACAGGCAGAGAGAGAAGCTCACTGAATCTCTAACCACAAGAGAAGGTTGGGCATTATAATTGCAGAGGTTCAAGCAAACCTCCATGGCTGAGTTTCCACAGTCAACAACCAAGACATTCTGTCCCTGAAATGATTCACCACTTTTATATAAGCTAGTATGAACAATAGGCCCTGCAAACTCATTCATCCCCTCAATTTTGGGCACAACCTCCTCAGCATTCTCTCCCGTGGCCACAATCAGCCATTGGCACACAAACTCAGTCTCCTCCGTTTTCATCCCCAAGCTCCTAACCCTCCAGAACCCACAAACCTCGTCAAATTCGGACCTCACCACTGTCTTGTTGAACACTGGATTCAGGCTGAAATGTTGGGCATAAGCCTCCAAGTAGGCCAGAAACTGTTGCTTGGTAGGGTAAGTTGGAAAATTTGAGGGGAAAGACATGAGAGGAAGCTCACAGAATTGCTTGGGAAGATGAAGGTGAAGCCGGTCATAGGTCTTGAGCTTCCATAAGGAAGCTATGCAATTTTCCCTTTCCAGTATCAAGCTTGGGACACCCTTCTCTTTTAGGCAAGCAGCTGCAGCCAAGCCCGAAGGCCCGGCGCCGACTATCACGGGTCCCGGCACCCATACTAGCTTCACCGAGTTGCTCATCTTGTCCTCAAAATGGTCATGAACTCTCTTCCCTTCCACCTCTTTCAAGAAGTCCATTAAACACACATGAACCAGAAACCTAACTATATATATGAAGGGAGAGTTTATAGAGCTAGTGCAAATTGAAAGACAAAAACCCATAACCCATATCTTCAAATCATCACTTTTCTAGCAGTTCTTTTCATCTAGTAGCTAGCTAGAGAAGGAAGATTTTGTGGGAATAAATATTCCTGGTTTTATGGGGTGGGTTTGGATTTTGGAAGGGACTTGTTGAACTAATGGGTCGAGCCCCAGGACTATTCTATCATACTTTTATATATGTATGGTAGAAAGTTTTCTTCAATGAGAAAGACCGTCAAGGCCTGACAACCATGAGTACTCCTGATTAATTAAACTTGCCAACTTTTTTGTACATAACCTTGTGTAATTTTACGTGGCCTGGTGTCAAATATTTGAGATATTCCATTGGATTGTTGCTCTCTCTTTTTTTGTAATTTTGTCTTTGTCGGAAACTTTGAATCTTCAACATGGAAGCAACCCCATTGAAAGCTGATACAGAGAGTTGTAAACCGTATCATCAATTGGATGCCCTTCTCAGCTATTCTTGCTAGCGTTTTTGAACATTCCATTGATGAAATTGTCATACTCTGAGACGGCGTCTTGGATCGATCATTGACAAATAGTTGTGACTCTCTATTATGCTTCATATTATATTATAAATAATTCACTCTCTATTTTAATTTTCTCTCGAAAACTTTGATTGCTCAAACTACACTCCCTATTCTACTCTCTATTTCACTCCATATTTTATTTATTTATTAATAAACTTTAATTCTATTTATTTTACATTACTTATAATCTTTACACATACACAAAATCAATAATCAAATAAATAAATTAATAATCGAATTCCCAATATCATGCATCTAATATAAAAATAAATAAAAGAATTCTCCAAAATTACAAACCCACATTTGTGCTTGATTTGCTCCTCGTTGAAGAAACGTTGTCACCACCGCCACCACTTCAGCTGGTGGTCGTCTGGATCTACTCCTCACCGTCACCTCTTTCTACTATTTATAAATTGTATTCTCCAAATCTGCTCGTCGTTGTGTTTGCAACTCTAAATTCGATCGAGTTCATCTTCCGTCATGTCTGGTCAAGTCTCCTTTGGTGTTGAGATGGCCGTGGAGGATAGATGGCGAGGGTGACTTGGCTGAAATCGCTCGCCAGATCTAATAAAGGGATTGGATTTTGCCAAAATTTTGGCTAGTCAAAGGGATTGAAATTCGTCAAAATTTTGGCTAGTCAATTTGGCGTCGACAAGTAGTAATGGAAGTAGATTTTTGTGTTTGGCTGGCTGGATTTGACTTGACAAGTGATTTGACTTTATCGTTAGAGTCGGCCTTACTAACAACAATTTTTATGAGTGAATATACATAGTACTCATGTCACACTTAATGTTATTTGCATAACGCTGGAATGGAGAGAATTGATAGCAAGGTGTTGAACTTGATAAATAAGCAAAAATGAATTAAATTGAGAACTAAAATCAATATTCATAGTCGTAGTAATGGGGCGGATTTAAAAGGGGGCATGGAATTTATGAAGGAGAGTCACATCAAGGATGGTTTAGCTTAATAATTGGTAATGATTGAGCAATTAACCGGCCCCCAATTCTAGTAGTGAGGGATGTCGAAAGTATGCCCCTTGGCTTCTCCTGGCCACTAATTAATTGATCAATTTTGTATCAATCAGTACGTAATTGGAAAAGGACGTGACATGATGGAAGCGACCCTTTTCTATACAAATATCCTTACGTAAGGCGCCCTTCATAATGACCCAGAAAAAGAAAAGAAAGATAATAAGAAGCAGCTTTTCCTTTATATATATATATATATGTATGTGTGTGTATACTATCTATTATTATATAACCAGGAGGCCCCTCGGGCTTAGTAATGTTAATTCAATGATTAAGAATGTGGGTATATATGTGTGTGTGTTAATAATGTTAAGGCAGAGGTAGCCTTTCCATTTGATAGGCGTAGCCTTTCCATGTTACTTATGGCTAGTAATTAACTTTCTGATTTAATGGCCATAAGATATCTGATGTTAATTAGTTTAATTTAATGATATGCCTCTGTGCCTGCAAGTTTTCAGCAGATACATAGTAAATGGCAGTCATTGTTTGAGAGTTTTCTTGTTGAGGAATGTCAACAAAGAAGTCGATAGTGCTTAGAAGAATCCTATGCTCTTCTTAGCTTTGTTAATATCTCTATTTATATTGATGAAAATGCATCAAGGAGCAACAGCATCAAGCAAGAAAGGAAAGTGAGGTTATGAAAAAAGAGATTAGGGTGCGTTTGATTGTGAACACGAATTTACATGAAAAAAAAAATATTTTTTAGATAATTAAATTAAATTCTAGAAAAAATATCAATTGAAAATATTTGATTGACTTAATTTTTTTTCTTAGAAATTGTTATACTTTTTCAATTTTTAGTGTTTAATTATTATTATTTTTCATAAAAATAGTAATTTTCTCTAACTTTTCGTGCTTGAAATCATGAAAACCCATACCAGATTTGACAACTCTGAAGCAACTAAACAATGTCACAAATATGATCTAACAAATCCCTGCACCTTACACAGAAAGCCCTAGTTAGTCCTAATGCATCTTTTCTTCCTACATTTATCAATGATGAAATCATTAATGGTGAGAACAAATTCAAGTTATGCCATTCGTACAAATAAAGGCCTCATTGTCCATATAGCCTTCTAACGAAAACCACTCTATATTCCAACAAATGAATGAATATGCATGGAATCACATAAAGAAAGAAAAGTGGAAGAACGTGACCGGCGATGGGTTGTTTGTGGGTCGAATTGGGTCGGGTCTTAAGGTGGTTGTAGAGCCATGTATGAGGGAAGGGAATGATGGAGAAGAAACGATTGCTCACCATCGCTCACCCCTTCAAACCCCTCGATAGCTTACCGTTGCTCTCACTCAATGCCTCTTTCTCGCTCACTTTGTCGTTGCCTCTCATTCACTCTTTATTCTTTTCTCGTTGCAAGTCTACTTTCAAGGGAAGGAGAAGTCAGAAATGAAAACATAAGATGATCGAAAACCTTACCTTGAATGAAGATAATGGAGATGGCAACAAACAAAGGGAAGATCCAGTGCTGAATGAGAAAAGAAACTCAAGGATGAAGGAGCGGTCGAAAGTGCGTGAATTGCCTAAAAAATGTATTCTCTTTATTGAGAAAAAAGGCATCACGTGATCAAAGTTAGAATTTGTATTAACCAAAGTTAGAATTTGTATTACTTAGAAAATAAAACTAATTAAACACTATGAAAAATATAACTAATCAAACAGGCCTTAGCGAAATATTACATTAAAAAAGAATGGATAAAAGTAAGGTGACGTGACAGAGCAAGAGTTTTTGGCTATATGAAAAAAATAACGTTACCTTACAAGAAATAAATTAATAGTAAAAAATTATGCTTACAATAACATTTTAAGCATTCGTATTTGCTATTATAATTGACAAATTTTCATATTTTGAAAGTGCTATATGGTCACTTCAATATCCATATTATTTTAGTATATGTTTAAATAATATTTTAATTAGTAATAGGCATTAAACAATATCAATTCAATAAAAATCAAATCATATATAACCGAGAGGGGTGATTCGTGCTATGTATATATAAAAAAAAAAATAAAAATTTATTGAGTGGTGTTTGACAATAATAATTTATTTTTAATTTTATAGACAAAATTTTACAAAAAATAATACTTATCGTAATAATTAAATTATTTCATAAATCAATTATTGTTTAGTGATTTTGAATTCAAATCTTGTTAATATAATTAATTTTTATTTCTTAAACAACATACATAATATAGTATTTTTAGAGAACGCTTTATTAGTGAAATTTTAATTTTTTTTTCTCTCTATCTCCTCTAATACGATATCACAAAAATACTAAAATAGTATCATTTAGGCATTTCTGAAATGTATTCTACCCCAAAACACTAAAAAACACCAAAAAAATATTTTTCTAATTTTGAAAACATTTTGGGATTGTTTCGCAAGATTGAAAAATATTAAAAACATGTTTCTATTTCACGACCACATTAAAAATGGAAGCAATTATGTTTTTGTTATCCTAACAACTACTTTAGAAATAGAAATAACTTGATTTATATTTGCTTGCATAGATGATGGAATTTATATTTATATTTGATTGAATAATTATATTTTATATTAAAAATTATATTTAAAAAAATATCTTTACATTTTTTCATTTAGGCATTTGTCTTACATTTTTGCTTTTAAATTTTTAAAAATATATTTTTCTCTTTTTATTTCGTACCTTATCCATTTACCATTTTCATCTCTATGAATCTTAGAATATGAAAAGACTTCTAAAGGAAAATTGAGGCATTGTGTGTGGTGTGCGAGTAGTTAAGAAATAATTGTTTTGGATATGTTTTTCACTTATCTTTAAATTTGGGCAAAAGTAAAGTTATAAATATATATATTAAAATAACACTGATACACCAATTTAATTCTATAAATTAATATGCATATCATTTAACAATTGATTTTTTATTTGTTAAAAGGTTCAAATGCCAATTTTTTTTAATTAGTTTATGCAATTTTTTAGTAAGTTGAGCAAATTATAATTTTCCATTTTTAGTGAAATATAACTATATTTAATCTCAAATTTTAGGCATATTTAATTAATAAAGAAAAATAAAAATTGGGGTCAATCCAGACTCCACTATTCACCCACTTGCCATAATCTATTTATTATCTATAGAACCATTCGACTAGTCATACCCTAAAAAAAATAAAGAACTAGCTAAGGCCCAGTCTCGCCTCAAGCATAGGCCACTGATCTATGCCTAGGCCCCCCAAAACTATTGGGGCTCAAAAATTATTAATTATTTAAAAATTATTTTTTTTATTTTTTGAAATATAAAATCATTAATTTTGTTTCATGATGATTTTTGTTTGAATTCGTGTTTTATTTTATTTTGTTGTTTCATTTGTAGAGGAGGCCCCCCAAGTTTTTAAGTTTATAAATTATTTTTTAATATTAGATAATGAATAGTAAAATATCATTCAAACAAAGAGTCCCTTCAGCTCTTCAACTCCATTGATCAATTTTCATCGTTAGTTAGACAATGAATAATGAGGTATCATTTAAACAAGGAAACCTCTCAATTCTTCAACTCCATAGGTTGGTTCAAGAGGATGTGTTTATCTTTTTCCTTGTCTAAATTTTTTATGATATCAGAAATTACACCTTCAATATTTGAATCGATAAAGAATTTTGTAGTGGTTGAAATGAACACCTCTCTTTGTCAGATCTACAAAGTGGAGGTTCGGAGAGCGCTCAAATTAGTATCAAAATATGTACAATTGTCACCAAAGTATAAGAAGAGAAGGGGTAGGAAAAAGAGAGAATTGGTGGGAATAAAGAAGTTTGGCGAAAAGATAGAATTGAGTTTGGAATGAACCCAACCCCTTGTATTTATAGGGCTCAGTTTGGTTTTTCTTCACGTAAGTTAGTTAGTCTTTGTTCGGATCCGTTCA
Source organism: Diospyros lotus (assembly GCF_014633365.1). Classification (NCBI taxonomy): domain Eukaryota; kingdom Viridiplantae; phylum Streptophyta; class Magnoliopsida; order Ericales; family Ebenaceae; genus Diospyros; species Diospyros lotus. The sequence goes on from NC_068344.1 coordinate 35,523,723, forward strand.
ATTGGGCTTTATTTTGAGCTCTGGCTCCTTGAATCTCGTTACAGTAGAGAAACATCAAGAGATCGACTAAGTTGAAGACCCCACCATTCAGTTTGATTTTTCGGACCAATTAGCAAAGCTAAGGGGACAAATCCCATCTAAGCCTCGGACCATTTATTTGCACATAACAGCGCCTTGGGCCTACACACCGCAGTTCTTGTAATGGCCCATCGACTCTCCTAGTGCCTATTGGGCCTAGCAGCCATGTTACCGAATCTAATAACATTGTCATGGGCCCAACAACTTCCAATGGAACTTCAACTCCTACAAGCTCTAGTTCTATGTATGTAACAAAAAGTTAATCGTGCTATTATTGTTACAATGAATATTTTTCTTCTCCCCACCATATATTGTAATTTTGTCGCATGTTGAAAGAACCAATAAAAAAATTGACCTAATAATAAGAGATTCTATATTTTTTTTTTGGATGATCAACCCACTAAGATTCTCCCCCTCGGCCTCTTAACTTTTAAACTCACCTTCCATTGTACGATATAGGGCATCCCCACTTTCAACTTTGAAAAGGTCTGGGCATAGGGCAGTAGGGCATCTAGGAACCTCCCTTTTTCCGCTAATGCGCATTTGTCTTGTAATAGGAGCCTCCATAATCTTCATCCACAATCTTTGTCACCTCGCCCGCACATTACCATTAATTATTTAAGATCAAGTAGTAGGTCTTAAGTTGATTAATTAGTGGTCGCATCTGGCCCCTTTCTTTCCTCTTTCGTACACTTGGACCTAACTTTTACCCTTCTTTTTAACTAACACACACACAGCATTAATTTGTGGTGATTCAATAAACTAGCAATCATAGTACTTGTATGTGCTCTTCCTTAATTTGTTCTTTAAACAAAGGATTTGTCTCTTCGGGCGTTGGAGGCCACAGAAATGCTCGCTAGAATTAGGACATTTTTATTGTTACATCATAATGACATTAGGAACAACGGTTCAATGGCTGGCTTTTCAATAGTTGTTCTCATGAAGGTTACTACTTTAATTCCCAAACTTAAATGTTATTTAAAGGGTTATATTCCACAAGTGGAGGACATAGTGCCCTACTGGATTCTCTAGTCCCATTGCTTGCTTGCTTGCTTTTGGCCTGTGGTGTGGGAGATTGGAAATTTAAAGAGTACTGATCCAATGGTTTTGCTTGTTTGTCTCATCAGACAATCATTGGGAAGGTCGTTTCCCTCCCAATTGTACATTGAATCTGTAAATAAAGTCAAATGTCAATGTCTTTAATTAATTAATTAATTATTATGATATACTGTATATGGTTGAAAACATTCATGGTGATTCTCATTGGTCTATACAAGAATTTTATGCAGTTTAAACATTTTATTGTGTGTTTATTGAGACGAATTTGAGATTATTTCAACGAAATATTAAAGACTTTTAAGTCTAGATGTATGATTCTAGCCACTCATTTACAAAATGACGATGCATGAATAAGAGAATGTCTTTATTCAGTTGATGTGACAAAATGAATTAATCATGAGATTAGAAATTTTAGAGGTTTTAGATTTGATTCTTATTATATAAAAGTGTGTCGTATTTAGAATTGTTCATTCAACTTATTGTGACTTTAAATATTATACATCTATTATATCCAACGCTTTAATGATTATATTTGAGTGAGTGAGGAGCAATCATTTTTGTTGGACCCTTAAAAGGCTTGAAAGATTGCGAAAAAAATGATTAAAATATTAAAAAGAAAAACAAAGTAGGATGAGTATAACTTAAAAGCCTTGGAAATTCTTTTTCTTTTTTCCTTTAGATATTTATATATGGGTCAGTGGTCACTCAAACCTTCCTCCTGTCCGCAATGTTTTAGCAACATAATTTAATAATTAAATCAAAGCATAAACAAAGTCAATGCCAATGTCTTTAATTAATCATGATATACTGAATATGGCTGAACACATTCATGGTGATTCTCATTGGTTTATAAAAGAATTTGTCCAGTTTAAACATTTTAATGTGTGTGCTTATTGAGAAGAATTTTACATTGTTTCGACAAATCAAAGATGTTTGGTTCTAGTCATCAATTTACAAAATTGTATGGTTCTAGCCACCAATTTACAAAATGACGATGCTTGAATAAGAGAATGTTTTTATTTCGTTGATGTGACGGAATGAATTAATAATTATATCGGTCATACGATTAATCATTATTTCATTAACTTAATCATGGGAATAAGAACTTAGAGGTTCTGGACTTCATTCTACCTATATGCAAGTGTTTAATAGAATTGTTCATTCAACTTATTGTGACTTTAAATATTGTACATTTATTATATCTGGTGCTTTAGTGATTATATTTGAGTGAGAGAGGAGAAATCAAATTTTTTGGACCTTTAAAAAACTTGAAAGATTACAAAAAAAAAATGATTAAAATATTAAAAAGAAGAAAACAGTTGGATAATTATAACTTAAAAGCCTTGAAAATTCTTTTTCTTTTTTCCTTTAGATACTTATATTAAGGGTGCAGCCCCTTCTTGCTGGTTAAAACAGCTGCAATTTGAAGATGTTATTGCCAACAACACTGGTCAGTGGTCACTCAAACCTTAAACAATTCACATTTTTTTTGATAATTTTGAGGCCAAAAAGAATGGTATAGTGTTGTCCCCGTTATCTTTGCATTATCATGTTGTACAAATGGCCTACAAACTCTCTCTGCGGGCTCTTGTGGCTGCTAAGCTTTGAAATTATAATATTACAAAATAAACATATTTAATGAGTAGATTAATTTGCAAACCTAGATGGATTAATTTGCTTGATTAATTTGGTTAATTTAATTCGTTTTGATTAATTAAAAGTTTTAAAATGAATATAAATTGATATGTTTATAACAATAATTACACGTATTATAATATTTTAAATTCTTGTAAAACTTTCTTAAAGTGGTTAACTTTAATCAAATTTGATTATTTTGATTAATTCGGGCATTTGGGTTATTCCAACAAAATCAGATTTTTGAAATTTCATTTTGGTTGCCAAATTGCTGCATTACTAACCGAATTAATTGAAAGCCCCCTAAATGAAAGCTACCCAGATGTGATTGAGAGTGTTTAGGAAAAAAAATATCTCTCGTCTCCAGAGACGACACGCGTTTAAATAAAAGATTTCAAATAATTGGATCGACCTTAATCCGAAACCAAATCTCTCTTCGTCCAAATTAACTCATGGACTAAAATCTGACCATCCGTGTGATGTGATCATATGGCCTTTTCCAACCTCACAGTATGCCTGAAACATAAATTTCAAGAGGTAAATATGTCATTTAGTATGTATTATTATTATTATTATTAATTTGTTTATTTCAAGCACTGAAACTGATTTGATTTGATTGTTGGAGAATATATCGAAAAACCTTTAATTCATTACCGTTTATATTTATTGTGAAGAATGGGAAATATATTCCTCTCCTTTTAACTTGCTAAGTGCATTGTTTTGACAAATCACTTGCATTTAAAATAATAATATATGTTTTTAACTGTTCTTAAGAACACCCTTTTTGTAACATTTACACTTGCAATAAGCATTAATTAATCACTGCATGATTAATAATTAAGATTCTGATACACTGATCAATATATATTAATTAATTTATTACATAACCAATAATAATTAAGAAGCACTACTTTCAGCTTATTCTACCCGGAATAAGACACATTCCTTACCATTTTCACATCTTAAAGTACATTTTTGACGGAGCATTATGCCATGCCAAGGATTGATTGCTTGCTTTCATTTCAAATCACACTCCATTAACTGTTTTATGAGGCACTAATCTCTTTTTCATAACCCCACTTTCCTTTCTAGCTTAATGCTGTTGCTCCTTTATGCATTTTCACCAATATAAATAGATATATTAACAAAGCTAAGAAGAGCATACGATGCTTCTAAGCACTATCGATTTCTTTGTTGACATTCCTCAACAAGAAAACTCTCAAACACTGACTGCCATTTACTATGTATCTGCTTGAAAACTTGCAGGCACAGAGGCATATCATTAAATTAAACTAATCAACATCAGATGTCTTATGGCCATTAAATTAGAAAGTTAATTACTAGCCGTAAGTAACATGGAAAGGCTACACAAACTCACTAATGACTTGGAAAGGCTACGCCTATCACCTATCAAATGGAAAGGCTACCTCTGTGTTAACATTATTAACACACACACACACACACATATATACCCACATTCTTAATCATTGAATTAACATTACTAAGCCCGAGGGGCCTCCTGGTTATATAATAATAGATAGTACACACACACACAACACATATATATATATATATACATGTGCACGTGTGGATTGCAGAGTAATGAGATCATATCATCATAACTTAAAGAATGAATTTTAGTATTGAAAATATAACAAACATTTGGTCTCCCTCCCCCCTCCCCCCTTCCTTTACTTATAAAGGAAAAGCTGCTTCTTTTTTATCTTTTTTTTTTTTTTCTGGGGTCATTATGAAGGGCGCCTTACTTAAAGATATTTGTATAGAAAAGGGTCGCTTCCATCATGTCACGGCCTTTTCTTTCTCCCTGGCCATATTCTCCAATTACACACTGATTGATACAAAATTGATCAATTAATTAGCCCAATAATGTACAAAATTTGGTAAAATACAAACGCGCGTATATCACATCAAGCATTCATTACTGGGACGTTGACGGGGCGCGGCCCGGATCCGAGTTTCTTGAAGCTAAGTGGCCAGGAGAAGCCAAGGAGCATCTTTCAACATCCCACACTACTAGAATTGGGGGCCAGTTAATTGCTCAATCATTACCAATTATTAAGCCAAACCATCCTTGATGTGACTCTCCTTCATAAATTCCACACCCCCTTTCAAATCCGCCCCATTTACACGACTACGAATATTGATTTTAGTTCTTAATTTAATTCATTTTTGCTTAATTATCAAGTTCAACACCTTGATATCAATTCTCTCCATTCCAGCCTTATCCAAATAACATCAAGCGTGACACAAGTACTATACATATTCATTGATAAAAATTATTTTTAGTAAGGCTGACTCTAACGAAAAAGCTAAATCGCTTGTCAAGTTAAAATCTAGCAAGCTAAATGCAAAAATCCACTTCCATCACTGCTTGCTATCGCCAAATTGGCTAGCCAAAATTTTGGAGAAATCCAATCCCTTTATTAGATCTGGCGAGCGATTTTAGCCAAGTCACCCTCGCCATCTCTCTTCCATAGCCATCTCAACACCGGAAAAGGCCCGACTAGACGTGATGAAAGACAAACTCGATTGGATTTGGAGTTGCAAACACAACGATGAGCAAATTTGGAGAAGACAATTTGTAGACAAAAGAAAAGGGCAACAACGACGAGCAGATTTGGGTGACGACCACCAGATCCGACAGCAACCAACTGAAGCGATGATGTCTTCTTTGACGAGGAAAAGTTTGAGCACAAAGGTGGGTTTGTGATTTTGGAGAATTTTTTTTTATTTATTTTTATATTGAATAACTGATATTGTGTATTTGATTATTGATTTGTATATTTAATTATTGATTTTATGTATGTGTAAAGATTATAGGTAATGTAAAATAAATAGAATTGAAATTTATTAATAAATAAATAAAATATTGAGCAAAATAGAGAATAGAATAGAGAGTGTGGTTTGAGCAATCACAATTTTGGAGACAAAATGAAAATAAAAAGTGAATTATTTATAATATAGTAGAATGCAGAATAGAGAACCGTTGGAGTCAGCCTAATAATAAGCAAGAACTAGTTGCCAAAGAGTAAATTTATATAGTTGGGATTTTTAATTTTACCATACATATTTTTCTATACTATTCTTGTTTATATAGTCAAGATTTAATTACTCCGAAAATATATTTATTTTTACTAAGTTACGAGGTAAGAAGACTAGCTATAGATATAAGAATTTTACCCAAACAATAAAAAGATACCTAGCTATTAGCTTACAAATAATTACAGGCATCGCTAGTTAATAGAATGAATATTGGATTGATTTGGGTTCATTCAAATTTGTTTATTTATTAAATAAATAAGATTGATTTTTATTTTTTAAATTCAATTAAACAAGCTAGCTAAACTCGAGTTTGAGAGTGCTTGGCTTGTTTGAGTTCTCAAATAAGCTTGTTTAAGTGCTTGATTGTACAATTGAGACATTTTTATTATTTAAATATATATTAAAATATACTAATTATATATATTCCACGTAAGGTATTTTAATCGAGCCTAAAATGTAAAAAAAAAAAAAAAACCTAAACTAAGATTTAAATTTGAGACTTGTGAACTCTTTTAACATGAGTCCTGCTCGAATCCAAATATAATATAATCTGAAACAAACAAATTTAAGTAATTTTATAAACTCGATCAGTCTTGGATCCAGGACATTCCACTATAGCTATAGAGTGACTCAGAAACTAGCTGGCTTTATGCACATGAGTTTGGAAGGAAAGACTCTTGTCACAAGCAAGAAAGTGTAAGTGATGCTGGGTAGACCTTTTATCCAAAAACCAAAAGCAAACAAGGAAATGCCCAGAGATTCCCCAGAATCTTGGGGAAGATTCTGATGAGTGGAGCCGAGGCGATCGAGTTGGAGAGAGGGTAGTTAGTGGGGATGGATATTATGGTACATTGGATGACAAGAAATGCACTTCAAACCTTGGATTGGGTCTGTTTGATTCTCATTTTTGAAGCCCACTCGAATCCCAGACCATTTTGGTCGGATAATTGAGGCACTATAGGATCTTTCTCAAGAGTCCCAGCTCCTCGGAAACCTTGCCATTCTACCTCAAAATAGGCGAAAGTTGTGGAGTCTGGGTTTTCCGGATTTGGGATTATCTGGGTTTAGTGGAAAGAAGAAGGGTGGAAAGAGAACAAATTATTTGGCCCCAATTCCTATCGCTGTATCTGTCACGCGTGCCACTGACAGTGTCAGCAGCTGCTCGACTTTCGTACGTGAAATTAATTTAATTTGAGTAACAAAGTTCTAGCTTGCGGGATCGAGCTAGCTCCACCGCTGTAGCTAGGCATGTTTAGCTTTTACTGCTAGTGCGCAACTATTTGTCAGTGATCGATCCAAGACGCCGTCTCAGAGTATGACAATTTCATCAATGGAATGGTCAAAAAGGCTAGCAAGAATAGCTGAGAAGGGCATCCAATTCAAGATATGGTTAACAACTCTCTGGATCTGCTTTCAATGGGGTTACTTCAATGTTGAAGATTCAAAGTTTCCAGCAAAAGACAAAATTACAAAAGGAGAGAGCAACTGTAAGAAGCCATGTTTTCGTAACACATAATTTAAGTAAATTTAGAATATTAAAAAATAAATTTAATAATAAATATAAATATCGAATCGACTGCATGGAGTGTCTCTGAGTGAAATTATCTAAAGAAAATAATATAGTCTCGATGAGCGTTTCAAGATAAGATTTATGGTATCAAAAGAAATTAAATTGGAAACGATTTTCGGTACAATTAAAATACAGCTGCTATTTAGGTTGCAAAATCAAATCGTCGTATGGGACTTCCTAGAAGTCAATGGAACCCTAGGGGGCTTCGATTTTTCGTAAAGATCAACTTTTTAGTGGTTTCGAGATGAATCGATGGCCCGATGAGGACACTGGGGCAAAATCGTCATTTTAAACTAAACTTCAAGTTATTAATTTTGTGTCTTTGGTATCATAATGCCAATTAATTAAGTGTTTAAGGCTGTATTTGTAATTGGGGAATTGCATAGGTGAAATAGTGGTGAAATTGGAGTTTAAATGAGTAATTTTTTATATTTATTAATGTAATATATAATTATATATATATATATTGCGTGTTGTGTGTGCATGTGTTCACCCATCCTCTACAACCGAAAGCCATACTCTGCAAGTTTGGAATGTGTTGCATGCCAAGTCTGCTAGAGTGGTGCCCAAGCTTCCTCAGCTATAAATAAAGAAGAGCTTGAGGGATTTGAGCAGAGCAAGTATGAGAGAGTGAGAGCAACCGCGAGCTTCAATGGCTGGGCAGCGAGCTTCGGCCGAGAGAATGCTAGAGAGAGTGGGAGCCGATGATGGTAGCCAAAGGCAACCGCGAGGGTGGTTGAAAGCGGCCGAAATGGGCCGCAGCAGCTTGCAGCAGCCATGGCCTCAAGCTTCCAACAGCTGGGCGGCATGGCGGCGGAGCAGAGGAGGTTGATCGCGGTGAGAAGGCGATGTGGGTGGCTGGTGGTGGCCATGGCAGTGGCCGGCAAGGCCGGTGGCTGCGAGCGAAGGCCCGAGAAGCGGCAAAGCCTCGGCCATGGCAACCATGGCCGCAACCTCGTGACCGGACGCGAGGCAGGAGAGGCTGTCATGGGCGGTAGCGAGCGTGGTGCAGCTTGGCGGAGGCTCGCGGGAGGCCGGCGGCAGAGGCACGGTGGCGCTGGAAGCGGCTCGAGGCGGCAACGGCTGGTGCGCGCGGGAGTTGCAGGCACGGGGCAGAGGAAGAAGAAGGAGAAGAAAAAAGAAAAAGAAAAAAGAAAAGAATAAGAAAGAAAAGAAAAGAAAATTAAAAAAAAATGTTAGAAAAATCCTAGAAAAATAGGAAATAGATATTTATTAATATTTTAGAGATTTTGGGCAAGAAAATGATTCGGGCACGCATTTCGAGGATATGACACGCATACCAAAGAAGCTTGAGAGGCTAAATCAAGATGAGTAAAATTTCTTAGAAAATTTCATAAATTCAAGAATATTATTTTATGAATTTTCATAGTGAAATATGTGAGAAAATATTTGAGAAATATTTAGTTTAGATTTATTGAGAAAAAATAGGAAGAAATAGAGAGAAAATAAAGAAAATACAAAGAAATTATGAAAAAATAGGTTTTAATACTTATTTAAAAAAATATGGTGATTAGGATGCTTTGAGGCTAAAGTTGAAAGACTTGTGCGAATTTTGAGGTTGACACGTAAATTGAGGTGATGCACGTATTTCGAGGCAAAGCACGAATACCGAGATAACTGGTACTTCCCAACTAAATTTAGTTTTATGGAAAATGATTGGATGTAGGTGATTTATGTTTCAAACCCCGATCCTCGGGGATGCTTTCATCATATTGACATGCTTTTATATGTATCCATCATGTAGACTGCATACATGACATGCTATGAAATGCATATGTATACATTGATATCATTGATCACGCGCATTGTGGTCGTAAGGAGTACGAACTGACACCGCTACTTTACCAATGGTGCACCCATACACCCCAACTTCCAAAAAGGTGGACACAAAAATGGTGAGTAGCATGAAAGGTGTAGTTGACCCTTACAATGAGTAAGACATTGCATTCATGCATAAAATACGTTTTCTGTACCCTTACTTAGATGATTCATCATTTAAATTGGGTTTTGCCCCTAGAATATTCAAACGTTCCAGATGGAGATTGTAGCAGATTCGAGGATGAATGAGGCACGAAATGGTACTTAGCAAGGTGCATGATGAATGAAATGTATGTTATGTAACCTATGTATTTAAGTTCTGCTACTTTAAAATCTGAACGTTTTAAGAAATGATGATGTATAATCCTATTTAGGGTTAATGTTGAGAACTTATGCTTTGTATTAAGTTATATTTGAGGAACGATGATGTAAGAATTGATTTATGATCAATGTTAAGATATCAGGTTCGATCCTTGCTTCTGCATTTGATGTGTATGATAATTCTCTTTCGAGATTAATGTATGGGAATTCTAGGACGGATATGAAGAATGATGAAATTTAGGATTAGTTGTAAAGAAAAAAAAATTATTGTCCCAAGTTATAACGCGCCCGAGAAAATGAGGCGTTACAGTTGGTATCAGAGTTTAAGTTTATTAGAAGTCTTAAGTGACTCTGATATAGTTGAAATCAGAGTTAAACCCTATTTGGAGATTAAGAAATAGCAATTTGGAGACTTAAGAGGATCTGGTATCGATAGAACTAGTTAATAGGAATCCCAAGTGAAGGATTAAGGGAAAGAGACTAGGGGTTCATAAGACAAAATCCCTATTTAGGAGATTTGAGGATTGATGATTGAAGGCTTAGAGGTTTTTGGATTTAAATGTTGCGTAGTGGAAGTGCGTGTCTAGGAAAGTTCTGGCTAATGAAAGACTTAGTATTTAAGTGTATCCATTTGTGACCCACCTCTCTTTCTTGGAAACTTACCTAGTGTACTATTCACGAACATACACTATTCCAATATACGGTTACTATTCTCAATGAATAGTAAAAGCCTGTGAGGGCTAGTACAAACAGAATGATCTAGCTGATGAGTTAGAATCGAGTGATAAAGAATTTTTGAGGATTATTTAGCGTTTCAATAATAAGATAAGTAAATCAGGATCCAACGGATTGGATCAAGCAAGAGGCCAAAGATGGCCAAGTGATGGCGTACGAGTTGCGCCAATTGATGAGGTGACGGTGGTACAATCATTGTGACTCGTAGAGATGGGATAAGGAACTCTAACAACGTGATGACACTACTGGTTCGGTATTCATAGTGATAGATCTGGATCTAGGGACCCATGTGCATAGGGCTAATGGATTGAATATGGACTGTGTGGGTTCGTGGTCATCTTGGGAGTGGGTGACACGATGAACAATGCGAGGCTTGAGGAATATAACACCTCGATATCTAGTATGGCAATAGGATCATGAGATGGTCGTGGCACAAAGGAAAAGCCACTCGACATGTGAAATAGATATGGTAGATGCTCGTGAGCATTGTAGGTGCTACCTATGTGGTGACGTAATCACTGACCGTGTCAGAGTTAACGAATGGTGTAGGGATAAGCCTATGTGATGGAGTGAATGATACCAGCTTGTGTGCTAGCTGACGATAAGTGTAATGCCTAGAAAGAGCTAATTTAATGATCGTGTGCCAATAGTTAATTGGATTTGAAAAACTGAATGCAAGAGTTAATGGATTCTCGGTAAATGAGATTTCAGGTAGTGGAGCACGGCTAGTCTAAAAACCTTGACAATGAGTAGTGAGATAGCCACCTCAATTCAAAGTACAGTTCGGGTACCGAAAAATGAAAAAGTGCCTAATAAGGCGTATCGACCCTAAAGGAATGATGAGGAAACCTAATCAACAGAGGTTAGGACTATGATTCAGTGTGCCAAATAAACTTGTCGCATCAGGTAAAGTTATCGGTGATCGACCCGACAAAGAGAACTCGGAAGCACCATGATGAATGGTGGATTGAGAGTAATAGTTGCAAGGAAATAGAGTTCACGAAACATGATTAGAACCAGATATTGTAATCTGATCCGAGATTTTTGGAGATAAATTTGTTTGAGATTCTTAAGGAATTTCTTGGAAGAATTGATTGAGGATCTAAGGATTCGTGATGAAACTTTAGAATTTTAGGAAGAAATCTAGTGAGGATTTGAGTATCGTGGGTAACGTAAGTACTTACCTGCTCTAGTTGGTAGTATATAGTTATGGATTGTCGTCTAGAAGATTGTGCAAATCTTAGATGTGATTGAGAGAATCAAGTGATGGCAGATGTGCTAGGATAACGGGTTGCAGTAGAAAAAAGTTGCAGACCTAAATCGATTAGAAACCCGAGATTTTCGATTTTGGGAAATGAAATCCTCGTAGGGCTAGACGGTTAGTCTAGATAGTCTGGTAGGCAGATTAGGAGATGTATCGCTGAGTAATGCCAGTAAGTTATGGACATAAGGAGCCTACTAAGATATGGTACAAGCACTTGAGGTCAGTGAAAAGCCGTAAGAAAAATGGAAAATACCATGAGGTATTCTCAGAAGATTTATCGAAATTATTTCTTAATGATGAAATTGCTAATAATAGCTTGAGGTTATTAGATGCTTAGCTATAAGTGACTTGATTGAGGACGTAAATTATCAGGCTTTGAAAAGGTGATAATTAAAAGTCGATATCTTTATCTCGAACTTGATGAATTATTAACCAGCTGCAAGAGGCTATGATATTTTCTAGGATTGATGCGCAATCAAGGAGCAAAGTAGACCCTTGTAATATTATGGTTACGTGTGACGCTCTTCATTGTGATACTTGAGGGTAAATGGTCCTGAGATTTTGATTGAAAGATAATGATGTCATAGATTGTGTGGACTAAGAGGCTAAAATAATACGAATAAAGTTAATAGCACTATTACCAAGATAAGTAGACAATAAAGTCAATGAGCAAGTCTGAAGATTGTTAGTTGGTAAGTGAACTTGTGCTACGGTTGACTGAAAGTCAAAAGAATCGATGGTCAGATGCGAGGAAAGTAATCAAATGATTTCTTTATGGTAAAATATGATTATAGTAGATTGGCATGAGATGGTGCCTTAAGGATTGAGCAAGACTAGAGTTAGTTGACATGGAACGTTATTACTCGAGGATTAATTTGAGGATCAGATGATTAATTTGATGATATAAAATGTTATTTGAGGATCACTTCGAAAAATGCGAGGAGTTATTTAAGTTATGGGTATATGAATGAATAGGTATTAGTTTGGCGACCAAGTAATAAAGGAGCAAGCGATGCAAGGATATTAGTATTGCTAAACTTGGAAGACAACATTAGATTTTGATTGATATTAAAAGTTAAGTTACGGAGGAAAGATTTGGAGACATATATAATCTATCAGTAAGGTATAAAGATTTCTTGATGAGATAGTTATACGACATGATTAAAAGATGATTGTGATCAATTGTCAGAAACTTGAGATTATATCAGTTGATAAATACCTACGAAAATGAGGAAACAATAATTATAAGAAACCTCGAATAGGTTGGCACAAGTAAAGATCAAGCAATGATTAAGTTTGTGATGACTTAAGGTGAGGCATAGCTAGTTTCGAGGACAAAAATCATTTGAGGACATGTGATAAACGAGATGATATGGTAGGACCACTGACTTGTTATGGCAATCTGGAAGCCTATGAAACAACCTCGTGATGACAAGATATGTGATGTTTAAGGATTCATTTGATAGAAGTCAAAATGTATTAAGATCAAGGACTTTTATGTTAAGGTTGGAAGATTATCGAAGCATAATTGATTAGTACAAGAGAATTGACGTCGTGAAAAATCGGTAATAGAGAAGTGACAAGAATAAGGATAGCGATTGGATGACTTAGTGAAAAGCAAATTGAAAATTGAGGATGTGGATATGAGAGCCGTGGGCTCATTATAATGATGTGGGTACCGGGAGTTCAGACTCATGGCCCAAGGATCGAGTTATGCGATTATGATTCGAAAGGTATGCATGGTTGACAAGTGTACTTGTCTATGGGTTGATGAGCATGGTCAGTCCAAGGGTTCAGATTTTGATATGCGCATCGATATTCACAAGTTTCGAGTAGGATCTTCTCTAGTTATTTGATCAGTCAGGTATTAATTTCAAGAATGAAATTTTGAGATTTAGGACATGTTGCAAATTTTGAGGATAAGATTTTTGTAAGGAGGGATGAATGTAAGAACCCATATTTTCGTAACATTGCCACGTAATTTAGGCAAGTTTAGAATACCGAAAAATGGGTTTGACAGTAGATATAAGTATTGAATCGACTGCAGGGAGTGTCTCGGAGTGAAATTATTTAAGGAAAATGATATGGTCTCAATAAGCGTTCCAAGATAAAATTTATGGTATCGAAATAAATCAAATTGGGAACGGTTTTTGGTACAGCTAAAATACAGTTGCCATTTAGGCTGCAAAACTGAATCGTCGTATGGGACATTCGAGAAGTCAACGGAACCCTAGGGGGGCTCCGATTTTTCATAAGGATCAACCCTTCAATGGTTTCGAGATGAATCGATGACCCGGTGAGAACACTGGGCAAAATCGTCCTTTTAAACTAATCTTCAAGTTATTAATTTTGTGTTTTCGATATCGTAATGTCAATTAATTCAATGTTTAAGGCTGTATTTGCAATTGGGGAATTGCATAGGTGAAATAGCGGTGGCGTTGGAAGCGGTTCGTGGCGGAGGCACGGTGGCGTTGGAAGCAACTTGCGACAGCGACGGCTGGTGCGCATGGGAGTTGTAGGTGCGGTGCAGAAGAAGAAGAAGAAGAAGAAGAAGAAGAAAAAAGAAAAGAAAAGAAAAGAAAAAAAAGAAAATAGATAAAAATATTATAAAAATCCTAGAAAAAAAGGAAATAGATATTTATTAATATTTCAGAGATTTTGGGCAAGAAAATGGTTTGGGCACACGTTTCGAGGATATGACACGCATATCAAGAAAGCTTGAGAGGCTAAATCAATGTGAGTTGAATTTTTTAGAAAATTCCAGAAATTCAAGAATATTATTTTATGAATTTTCATAGTAAAATATGTGAGAAAATATTTGAGAAATATTTAGTTTGAATTTATTGAGAAAAAATAGGAAGAAATAGAGAAAAATAAAGAAAATGCAAAGAAATTATGAAAAAAATAGGTTTTAAAACTTATTTAAATAAATATGATAATTATGATGCTTTGATGCTAGAATTGAAGAGACTTGTGCGAATTTTGAGATTGGCACGCAAATTGAGGTGATGCACGTATTTCGAGGCAAAGCACGAATATCGAGATAAGTGGTACTTCCCAACTAAATTTAGTTTTATGAAAAATGATTGGTTGTTGGTGATTTATGTTTCAAACCCCGATCCTCGAGAATGCTTTCATTATATTAACATGCTATTATATGTATCCATCACATAGAGTGCATACATGACATACTATGAAATGCATATGTACATGTTGATATCATTGATCAAGCGCATTGTGGCTGTAAGGAGTACGAACTGGCACCGCTACTTTACCAATGGTGCACCCATACACTCCGGCTTCGAAAAAGGTGGCCGCAAAAATGATGAGTAGCATGAAGGGTGCAGTTGATCCTTACAATGAGTAAAACATTGCATTCATGCACGAAATATGTTTTATGTACGCTTACTTAGATGATTCATCATCTAACTTTGGCTTTACCCCTAGAATATTCAAACGTTCCCGATAGAGATTGTAGCAGATTCGAGGATGAATGAGACATGAAATGGTATTTAGTAAAGTGCATGATGAATAAAATGCATATTATGTAACCTATATATTTAAGTTCTGCTACTTTAAAATCTGAACGTTTTAAGAAATGATATGTATAATCCTATTTAGGGTTAATGTTAAGAACTTATGCTTTGTATTAAATTATATTTGAGGAACGATGATGTAAGAATTAATTTATAATCAATGTTAAGATATCAGGTTCGATTCTTACTTCCGCATTTGATATATATGATAATTCTCTTTCGAGATTAATGTATGAAAATTCTAGAACGAATACGAAGAATGATAAGATTTAAGATTAGTTGTAAAGAAAAAAAAATAATTATCTCAAAATTATTCCAAATTATAACACATCTAAAAAAATGGGGCGTTACAGCAAAGGTCTACAGGAATATCTCAAATATTTGACACGAGGCCACGTAAAATTACACAAGGTTATTTACAAAAAAAAGTAGGCAAGTTTAATTAATCAGGAGTACTCATGGTTGTCAGGCCTTGATGGTCTTTCTCATTGAAGAAAACTTTCTACCATACATATATAAAAGTATGATAGAATAGTCCGCGGGCTCGAGCCTTCTCCGCCCTCAAAAATATCCTTGAAAGAGCAATATATAGTTGAACATCATGTCTCTTCACTATCCATAGAGTTGATTGACTAAGTAGATCATCTACATATACATATCATTCTAGAGTAGATACCTGTCCTTGTAATCAGAATGTTTCACGCACCCTCTCTCTGTCCCCATGCTTGTTTATATATATGTATATTTGGGTGAGTGAAGTACGTAGAGGTTGTTGTTGGTTCAGTGGTAGTTAATAGGTAGTACTCCTCCAGAGATGCCCCACTTGAATTATGTCCACCGCTCAGTCACACACACACACATCGTCGTGTATATATTGAACCGTCCTTAATTCCATCGTGATTCACAACTCTTATTCCCTCCCGACCTAGCTAGCTACAGCTCTCCCTCTCCTTTTCCTATCTCCCATTCAAGAAAACAAAGTTTCAAACTCATTCGACCCATTAGTTCAACAAGTCCCTTCCAAATCCAAACCCACCCCATAAAACCAGGAATATCTATTCCCACAAAATCTTCCTTCTCTAGCTAGCTACTTGATGAAAAGAACTGCTAGAAAAGTGATGATTTGAAGATATGGGTTATGGGTTTTTGTCTTTCAATTTGCACTAGCTCTATAAACTCTCCCTTCATATATATAATTAGGTTTCTGGTTCATGTGTGTTTAATGGACTGCTTGAAAGAGGTGGAAGGGAAGAGAGTTCATGACCATTTTGAGGACAAGATGAGCAACTCAGTGAAGCTAGTATGGGTGCCGGGACCCGTGATAGTCGGCGCCGGGCCTTCGGGCTTGGCTGCAGCTGCTTGCCTAAAAGAGAAGGGTGTCCCAAGCTTGATACTGGAAAGGGCAAATTGCATAGCTTCCTTGTGGAAGCACAAGACCTATGACCGGCTTCACCTTCATCTTCCCAAGCAATTCTGTGAGCTTCCTCTCATGTCTTTCCCCTCAAATTTTCCAACTTACCCTACCAAGCAACAGTTTCTGGCCTACTTGGAGGATTATGCCCAACATTTCAGCCTGAATCCAGTGTTCAACAAGACAGTGGTGAGTGCCGAATTTGACGAGGTTTGTGGGTTCTGGAGGGTTAGGAGCTTGGGGATGAAAATGGAGGAGACTGAGTTTGTGTGCCAATGGTTGATTGTGGCCACGGGAGAGAATGCTGAGGAGGTTGTGCCCAAAATTGAGGGGATGAATGAGTTTTCAGGCAAAATTGTTCATACTAGCTTATATAAAAGTGGTAAATCATTTCAGGGAAAGAATGTCTTGGTTGTTGGCTGTGGAAACTCAGGCATGGAGGTTTGCTTGGACCTCTGCAATTATAATGCCCAACCTTCTCTTGTGGTTAGAGATTCAGTGAGCTTCTCTCTCTCTCTCTCTCTCTCTCTCTCTCTAAGCATATATAGCTAGCCAATGTTATCGCAATTTGATACCACTTGTTAGGATCACTCATATACTAATTGTCATAGTCTCTTTCTACTAATATAGATAACACTGATATTATTTTTTAGACTCGTTTTGATACCATTTATTAGATTGGAGTAACTTAAGAGCGACCCTATATACTATTAATATCATAGGGTAAAAACAAAAACACCAGATTTTGGTAACTTCTCAAACTAATAGTAGGGTTTAGTACTTAAAAAAAAAAAAAAAAGGCCGTCTAGTGCAATTAAAATATGGTAGTGCCTGGCTAGAAGGATCTTTTATAAAAATATAACACAACCACCTCTAACTTTGTTGGAATTTGCTTCCATGTGCAGTGCAGGCCTGCACCCCAAAATCTTTGATTTGCACTTTATCTGTAAAATTACAGTCTAAAGAACTATGTAAAATTCCACAAATACTAAAAAGGGCAGGGTAAACAAATATCATGGCTTGTTCTGCAATCATCTTTACGACTTTGATTTAAAAACGAAAAGGGAGAAGAAGATGAGCTTTTCTAAGAATCTTTAGTTTTGTTTGTTTTTCTAATTTGCGGTACAGGTGCATGTGTTGCCACAAGAGATGCTTGGAAGATCAACTTTTGGAGTGTCCATGTGGTTGCTCAAGTGGTTCTCAATGCGAGCAGTGGATCGATTCTTGCTCCTAATGTCACGGATTATGCTCGGCGACACTGCACGACTCGGCCTCACCAGGCCTAATCTTGGTCCGCTCCAACTCAAGAGTGTTTCAGGCAAGACCCCAGTTTTGGATGTTGGAACCCTTAAAAAGATCAAAAAGGGCCACATTAAAGTAAGTTTCTTTTCTAATTTTCCTAGATAATTTTCTTCAAATCTTGCATAAATTTTCTATGCATAGACTTAAGGCCAAGGTGGCTTAGCTTAATCAGTGATTTGTGTCCATTTTCACTCTTTTGTAGGTTCGCCAAGGAATAAAGAGACTAAGACATCACACGGTGGAGTTTGTAGATGGGAAGATAGAGAATTTTGATGCTATCATCTTAGCTACAGGTTACAAAAGTAATGTACCGACTTGGTTGAAGGTATCTTTTATCTTTTCTTCTTTCGGTTGCTCTGGATATCCAGATCGAAAGATCGATCAATTCATAACAACATTAAACAGGTTTGAATCTTTAATATAATTCAGGAAAACAATTTCTTCTCGGAGAAAGATGGGTTCCCAACAAAGCCATTCCCGCACGGATGGAAAGGCGAAAATGGATTGTTCGCGGTCGGATTCACCAAGCGCGGCTTGCTTGGAACATCCGTGGATGCCACAAGGATCGCCGAAGACATTGAAAAGCAGTGGAACGCTAAGCCACGCAATCTATGGTCTTCAGAAAAGAAAATAATTGAGTTGAAGCAAATTGATAGACTTCATTTGACATGATGGTGCTCCAAGTACAAATGAGATCGATGAAGCCAGAAAGGTTGTTTTTTTTTTTTTCTCTTTTTCGTGGTTTTAAATATGATTAAAGCTTTTAGATATATATATATATGCGTATATATATTTTTTCTCTAATTAGTTGTAGTTCTGAGAGGCTTAAGTGTTTGTTCTTAGGTTTAGGGTATAATTTATCAATGTGTTGGTGGTGGGTTGCTAGTTCTTGTGTATAGTCTAAATGTTCTTCAGATTTTGCAATGAGATTACATATATTTCTCTTGATGTGGTTACTTGCCTAACCCAACCTTGACATAGAAGGGACCATTTTTTATCAACTTTTTCCCAAAAAAATAAAAAGAGAAAGATACAAAAGAAAAAGGAAAGAAAAGAGAAAAAGATCTTTCAAGCATTGCAAGGTCCCAGGCATATGCAGATGGAAGTGGACCTTAGCTAGCTGGGGCTCTACAGATCTCCTCCATGCCTTCAACAAATACCCAATTCACTAATTATATAAGTTTATATATAACAAAGGTAAGGCTATATGTATAAATGAATTTTTTTATCGAAGAGTTATCATAGTTCTGGACATGATAGTAGCTAGATTATATTTTCAAGAATATATGTATTTACCAATTCTTATATATATGATGATTTTTATTTTGAAAAAAAACCTACAAGATAGCATTTTCTAATTAGGGAAAACATATCTAAAGTTGAAATTTGCTACCCTCATTTCCTTGTCACTCCTCACTCTCTACCCTACTAAGTTTCTTGGACCACTCCTGCAATTTGTTTTGATCGCATCCCAATGATTAGATCCGCAGGGAGCTGCCATTTTTGAGACAGCATGACTATTTTAATTATATATAGTTGTACTATTATTAGAGAATTATACTCTGCTAGACATATGAATTCTGATGAAATGGGAGAAAAAAATATATTCTTAATTAACCAAAATTGTTTGCTTTTCTCCATGACCATCGAGTTCTGGGTCTTTTGGGTTAATTATACCCTTCATTGAGCATATCAAATTAATTGATTTTGTCTTTGTCTTTGAACTACAACCCTTTCCTGGTTCTTGCATGCTTCCCCAAACCTTTTGATTTTGATTTTTTTTTTCCTTTTTTTGGCTCTTGTTATGGGTAAATTCACTATATAACATTGAAGAGAATAAACCAACATGAGAAGAATATTTTGGTTCAGGAAGAAATTATAAAAATATCTTTTCTTGAAGCTCATTAGAGTCGAAATGTGATCCATGATATGCAGATTTGGGGTCTTAGTTATAACTTAGCTTGAGCAAAAGCATTGGCCCAAATAATCGAATCCGCCTGATCAATTGTTAGTTGGGATCTAACAATTCAAATAGCACGATCGTAATTCTTCTTCTTACTCAAAGTATACGTATATAAAAAAACGAATTTTAAGATATAAATATGTCATTTATTGTACACCTCGTTTTGTTTTCCCTTTGTTACTAAAATTGACTTGTTGGTTAGAGATTTTTTTCAAGAGAACTAAGGTTGAGCAGGTTTGAGACAAGCTCAAGATCAAGAATAGCTACCAAACACACTAGCATGACATAAAACAAACCTAGTGGTGATTGACTTCAATCATTGCCACAACATAAAACAACACCAAAACAAAAAAAAGGAAAAAAATAGAAAAGTCAATTATCAATCTCTGCCTGTGACTGTCCACCAAAATTCTCGATCATTGTAAAGAAAAGCCCCAAAGATTTCAGAGCACTGCATCCTAGCCAGGTCAGTCATTAATCAATCGTCGAAAAAAAATCAACTATTCAAGACAGATAACACGTTCCTGTTCCTGTTCCACGTATATATTCTGTACACATTGAAGTTCATTCATCTTAATTATGTGAAAACATGAAAATGTACGAACAATATCATTATTAAAATGGGTAGATTTTCAATACCACTGTTGACTGTGCAAAAGACACAGCCTTGAATGACCTACAGCATTATTAATGTCTAAGCTCTGCCATTTTTATTGCTTACAAGAAAGGTCAAACAAGGAAAAATAATTAATATGCATATATATGGTGGGAAACTTACAGTATAGTAGTCTTAGGACAGGGAGGGGTAGATGGTTAGGGTCGAAAGATCTGCATGAAAGTAGCTAGCTAGCTAGGTGTTGGGTGTTGGGTGTGGGGTTTATTCCGACCGAATGAAGCTGCTAGATGAAGCCATAAAAATCGAATCTATTGCTTCGATCTGAATAAAGACATCGATCGATCGATCTCACTCACACAGACACACTAGTCTTCCCCGTCAACATCATTTGGTTATTTTTCATTCCGATCGAAATCCCATTAAGAGACAGCACGCATGGCTTCAAATTATTGGTTTTTGTTGCACCTTCAAACCACATGCATCTTGATATATATATATATATACATACATATATATATATATATCGTCGTCGGTCGTCGCCTTCTAATTTCATTGTCCCACCTATATATCTTTCTTCTCAATATATTACAAAAGTCTTGGGCTGGGGTCTTGCCTGATATTGAAATTTTTGTCATATTTTCTTCGACAATTACTTTCACCTCTTTGTGCTTTGGACGATTTTGATGAGAAAAACTGTTAAATTTGCAGCCCATGTGTTTCGCTGATATTATTTTTATAACCTATAAAAAATGACAAATTTACGTACAAATAGGGTTTTTTTATGGCCATATTTGTATTACTCATTGTATAGTACCATCAGCCTTACAGAGTTTATTGTATATATTAATTTTTGAAGTACATAAAAATAAAAATTTTTAGTAGAGTTACACAATTAATACTTACAAACTCTACTTCAATGATTCTTCTAATAAAATATCATTACAATCATCAAATACAGATTAGAAGCAAACCTAATAACCATATATTACAACGAAAACATAAAGCAACAAGAATGAAAGTTATTCTCACCAAAACCCTCATCCGATCAATCTCCCCCTTTGCTTTCTCTTTTCAGCGATCTTTCATCTACTTACCATCTCGAGGCACTGTAGCATTTATATGAGAATTGAGCGGCTGGGATTTGATCCAATAAAGGCAGCATCGATGACTATGAGTTGATTGTACGTATAACACAAATAATAGAAAGGCGAGAAGGACAATCAAAAGGCGTCGGGCAGAGAGAAGCAGCCTTGATGGTTGTCAAGTGGCCCTCCATCAGCCGTCCAAAATGGGCAGTTGAGGTTGCCAACTTTGCCCTTCAATCAAGACGGCACCGAATTGATGCTTCACACATAATGCATATGATGACTGATTATAACATTTAAAAAATATAAAGGGTCTTTTGGTATAATAAAAAATATAAGGGTAAGTTACACATACCTTAAATGGAAATTTTTTTATATAATTTACCCTTATTAAAATGATACTTTTCTCAATTTTTAACTTTTTCAGTATAGACATCTCTAGCTATTATTTTATTTTAATAATAAATTATCATTTACCCTCTTAATATATAATTCCTGTTAAACGATGATCACGCGAACACCCTTTCTCTCTTGTGCTGTCTTGTTCAAATTTTGGTTTACATTTTCCACAAATTTGGAAAATTCTCCAAAATGTATCAAACATCAAGTGAGGTGGGATTCCCTAAACAGATCGACCTCTATTCAAGTTGGTCACGTCATCGTTTAAAAAAATTATTATGTGTACCTAATGTTGAAAACATTAATATCGACAGAAATATCACTATTATAATTTAATAAAAATATCGATATTGATGAATATGTAAAATTTATAGAAAATACAAAAATTTAGCTAAAAACATAATATTTTTTAATAAAATTTTTAATAATGTTAAAATAATCATTTCTACAATCAAAACTCATATTATATTTAAAAAAACTATATTATATCTAACAAGTAACAACTAAAAGGTATAAATATGGATATAATATATAGATGAGCTATATAAAAAATTAAAAAGTTTTCATTAAAACTTTTCAATTAATTTGCATAACATAAGTCATGTAAATTTTAATACCAAAACGAAGTCCTAGGTGGTTCATACATAGTGTAGCCAGCATCTAGATTTATATAATACTAATACCATGACATCTAATTTAAATGGTTTTGAATATAATCACAAACATGTTATGAATAAATTTCTTGATTTCTTCCTATCACCTGTCCATATATAGAGAATTGTGTGTAAGGATCATTAGAGATCCCAAAACCTCTATAGCCATCATCACTAGTCCCTTATAAACTCATGGATTCAAAAGCAGTTGAAATGTTATCTTCATTGGATGATGACATTCCGAACTATATTTAATAGATTTTCATTGTATAATTCCTATTCGGATATTCTACAGATATTTTTTCAATATTTTGTAAAATTTATACTATAAGTTCACGGAAAAAATATTTCACGAAAATATTGTGGATATATCCGCATATTTTTAGGATATTTTGTCGACAGACATGAGATTACACTCTCTATCTATCTCAGTTTGATTTACGAAAATATCGACAAAAATATCAAATATCGCTAAAATTATGGATATTATAAATTATGTGTGTACCTGATATATCCTTCGTGATTGTAACATCAATATGTCGTGGGATTTAGGAATTTGGAAATCTTCAAACACCCTTCACTCCTGTCAATATATACGAAGAGTAGCAATCTGCTTGAAATTAAGTTATTAATTGAATAAAGGAGGTGGCTAAGAGTGGATGGATTTGGTGAAGTGGGTGCGGAGCAGAAATGTATGACTATTCTAAACAATTAATATTATTAGCTTCCACGCCATAGTCGTCGGCAAACATCCAGCTAATTGCATGCGTTACAGGAGAGAGAGAGAGAGAGAGAGAGAGAGATGTGTATGAAAGAACGAATATTGAAGAATTGAATTAATATTATATGGTCCAGAGGGGCACGTGAAAACCCACAAGGACAATGCATCTAACATTCCCAGAAGCAGCTTTCTGTAACGCGAGGTACAAATGGTGCACATGCATGCTCGCGGTGTTCTGGTCCAATCCAATTATGGAATTACTAGCTACTAGCTGCAGCTGCTTTTATATTTCGTGGTCCAATTTTATTTATTATTAGCAGTAACCGTTTTGATTACTATCTGTTCTCTGCTGGACCATTAACAATTATTAGGACGTCCATTTATCTATATATCTATATACGTTGTACATAATACTAAGGTGAAATCCACGTCAAATGTTGTACATTGTTTGAAACTGATATTATTAATGTGTGATCATCACAAAATTCATCAATATCAATATCGTTCTCTTTAGCTTTCAGAGAAAATAGAGTCGATGCAACATGGAAAATATTATTATTGCTTGTAATCAAACTCAGCCAAAGTGTCCTCCTCGATCATGTTGTTTTCTCTGATAATTACTTCACCTGATTATATAAAGGCTGGGCCATGTTTGACATAACAACTATATTGGTTTTGGAGAAATTATATATATACGTAAGGGAAATGAATGACACGAGTTTGGATGTATATAAAGATATTCTTTTAGTTTTCATTTCCATTTCTTTTCCTCTTACCAATCCTAGTCCCAAACTTACCATGAAGGGAAATGATAATAAAAATAGCTTTTGAGTCCCAAAAATAAAAGTTAATGATCACTAAAGGTTAATATTGAACTCTTCACGAGAGCCCATGGCTACAAAGGTACGTAGCCTTGAGCCACAAAGAAAAGATTGGACTTGATACCACAAGGAGTAGAATAGTCATACCTGTTAGGCTAAAAAGTCAATAATCAAGTAGTGCACGTCCCCAGTACTAAAACAATTGGCTTGATATCACACTATTGGATAGGGTGGTTGTATGGATTTTGGGGGTTGGAAAATCCTAGATCTAAAGATTTTTCTTGAGATCGGCGTGGATGGTGAACCAAGGGAGAACCAAAGGTACTCATTGTAACCTTAGTATCCTCTATATATTGTTGTTAACTTTAGGTGGATGAAAATGGCCATTTTCCAAGGACTAAAAGGTGACTGAAACCAATACACCCAAATTAAGCAAATAGTCTTCGAAAGGAGGAGAAAGAGTATAAAAATAATGTTCATATCTCAAATAAGCAAAAGGGAAGATATATATATGCAATAGCTAAGATGATAGTTGTATAAGGGTGATTTGGATAAGGGAAACAAGAGTGGGGCTAAGATGAAAGGGGCGACATCTTAAACCCAAGGCAAAAGAGGGAATAGGGGATGAGATCACAATCGAGCATACGTGAAACCTGTTTTAGAGTAGCAATGAGATTCAAAAGAGATGATATATAGGAGAAAGGATTTGAAGGTTGAGCATGGAGGGGAATTGAAAAAGAGGTGTAATAGGGGGAGATAATTGAGAGAGATCAACAATGGAGATATGGAGATGGATGAGTG
The DNA here is from genome assembly GCF_014633365.1 of Diospyros lotus. Taxonomy (NCBI): domain Eukaryota; kingdom Viridiplantae; phylum Streptophyta; class Magnoliopsida; order Ericales; family Ebenaceae; genus Diospyros; species Diospyros lotus. Next base: position 35,548,595 of record NC_068344.1, read on the forward strand.
AATAGAAGAGTAGATCGAAGGAGACTTACGGGGGTGGGGAGCTATGGTGACGCGCATTTAAGAGGTCAATGACTCGAAAATAAAATCCTAGAGAGATGAGTTGGAATTAATTGAGATGACTTTTTATTCATTTTTATTCGTTGCTAATATAATATCAAAAAATAATTTTCACAACCTTGTTGAACTAATCTCGTATTAAAATAAGATAAAAGAAACAAATTAAGAAAATATTTTACCACTTCAATGACAATATGTAGCAAAAGTTCCTACGTAGGTTCTCTAGTAAATAATTTTATCTAGGAGACTAGTATATTATGAAAGCTTATTGGGTTAATTATGGCCCAAACAACACCCTAATCTTCAAACTTAAGCCATTTAGGTCCTTCAATGCAAATTAAAATTACTAAAATATATATACCAACAATCGTGATTTTCCTGCTCATCTTTAATCTTGTTTTTAATGGTGGTTTTACTGTCTACCTCCTAGTTTAGGACTAATTGGCAATTCTTCATTAGCCTTAATTATATGGTGATAATCCATATAAAGTAATGTACCAATTATCAATTCCATTATATAAATAAATACTCAATTTTGGTATTTGAAATCATGTTAATAAAGAGATTTTGTAAAACATATTTATATATTTTGCTTAAAAAAATTAAAAGGCACAACAATAAAAATAATCGTTCCTTAACTTGAATTTATGAAATCTAAATTATAATAAATTTAAAAATAATTTTACCAATATATCAAAACTCATTTTTATTTAAAAATTGTTTAAAAAAATAGCTCAATTTTACACATAAAATAATAACAAAACTAAGTTGGATGGAAAAGATCCCTCCATCTAGATGAGATTATACTTAACCCTCTCCCTATATGTGAGGCTAATTAGCACGCTTTTGAGATTTTGGGTCACTAAAGAAAAGTAAATTTCTCAGCACTACAATAGTACTCTTGTTAGGCTCTAGTAACGTTATTAGCTCTTTTACCTCTTAAATTCAATTAATAATAACAATAATGAATTAGATAAAACTTAAGGAATGCATCTGAAGAGCCTAACTTGAGTTTGAAGTCTCGCTCTTAATATAACGGGCAAGAGGAGACGATCAAAATATTTCTTGAATAAAATGTGGGTATTTATAATTAAACCTAGCCTCAATTATTTAAGTGGTAGCTGCAAGTGTAGGCTTTACAAAATAGTAATTCAAGGGATTGGATATGTCGACATATCCAAGTACAATATAGTTATAATACAATTAAGTAAAAATGACATATTCTAATTAAGCATAGCAAAATATGTCAACAGTTAAACCTACTCCCAAGTAAAATTCAACAATTCATCACACCAAGAAGCATTACAAAATATAATCCAATAGTTCATCCAAAACATAGGGACATATATACGATCCGATCCATTGGCTATCCACATTAGTCATGGACGGAACTAATCCAAAGGTATGGACTAACATCCATAAAAATGTTATTTAAAATAGTTTTAAAGGCTCACAATAGAAATGAAAATGATTATGTGGAGGTCATTGCATTGCACTCTATGTAATAAGAGGGTAAAGTCACAAAGAAAACAATGAAGATCTTTAGGTTCACATAATATGTGTGATTTCACCTTGTTCAACTTGTGGTGTATGATCTAAATTATATATCAAAATTAAAAATAAATCTAAATTATACCAACCATCACAACCCAAGATAACTATATAGAACAAGTACAGATACAAATCTCAAACGGACTTTGATTGTAGATGACTGCGAAGCCCTCTTCAATGGTTTGTTCTACTATTTCCTTATAGACTTAGTTCATAAAATATGCTATTAAAAAGACATACCAGTGATACTTGTATAATTTTGAGCTATTTTGATGAGTATTTTTTTGTAAATATTTCAATATATGGTTATTGATAAACTACCGTACAACTCTATCCAAAACAAATAAAAAATAAATTACTAGACAATGAAAATGGCAATGGACAGTGTCTGTATGTGGTCCATCTGCATCTTATCTCATATCTGTATCCTCTTTCTAAAACCCGTATTTTATTATATAATATATTTACTTTTTTTGTTGGAGTTATTAATATTAACTTTTATTTAACTAATTAGATCCCAGTTCCGAGCTACCCAACAAGGGTAGTAGAGCCTAATAAATAACTAGTAACCAATCTACATTTGGTAAGTTTGATTGAGTCTGGACCTATATGTATGATATAAGATATTATGTTAAACGAAATAAAGATATACATTGGTTATGAACTAATTAAGACGCTTATGAACTGTGCTTCGTGTGTGTACATGTTTCCCTATCCTCATATCCATGCGGGGGTATATTTTTCTCGTCCTCAGTCCTCGCCTGTCTCATTAAACTAAATGTTTGTGTTCTATACCCACACTAAATTACCTAGACCCTATTAAAACACTCATCAATTCAAGTAAAAATTATCACCTCTACCTACCATACAAAATTTATTATATCAGCAAACAATATTACCCAAATGATGATACATAAGCAACAGAAAGATCCGAACTAGTTGAAGAACCATGGCGGCCACATCCATTTACCTCTCTCTCTCTCTGAGCAATATATGATCGATAGCTTTATTGCGTAGATGAAAAGGGCAAGACATGCAGGCACGCGCAAAGACGTGGGAGAATAAGCAAACAGGATAGAGGAACAGAGAGAGAGAGAGATTTTCTTCTCTGTCTCTCTGATTCATCTCCATGGGGACCGCCACTGTTAGAGCAACTTGTCCCCACTCTTCTTCTTCCTACTACTAGTGCTACTACTTTCAATCATTTCTCTTATTTGATTCCAAAAGTTGAGATTTCCAGTCAATCACCAGACCCCTTTTTCTTTTTCCCGGTATTTGCGACACATATAAAACCCACCAAGTCTTCATATGTAATTTTCCTTTTAGTAAGGAAGCACGTGGGCTTTAATATGTTTATTCATCCAAGAGTTTAGCATTAATTAGCAAACAAAATTATAAAAGTAAAGCTTGTAAAGAAAATTCCTCGCAAAATCTATAAATCACATATTAGATTAGAGGAAAAATACGAAAAACAATAAGTTAAAAAAACCAAAAGAACAAAAGCAAAAGAACTCCATGTTATCACTACAATGAAAGAGTTGAAGGTGGGGCTCAAGGCTCAAATCAATCGGTCCAAAATCAACTAAGGTAAAGTCAAGAATCGATCCCAAGAAAAACCCAAAACCAGCTCTCAAATCGAACCCAAATTTGCCCAAATTGAAAGAAAATACCCCAACACGAGAATGAAACCATCAACCACTCGATTTTCTCCTTTTCGACTATCTCTCTCACTTTCTCTTTTCTCTCGTCTGTTTAAAAAGCCACCCCCATAAACACGATATATATGTAGATAATCATCGAAGCATCTCACAAAAATAAGCTCCAAAGGTATTCGGAAGAGATGAGATGAGGGTGAGGAAAAAGGGAAGAAAAAACCAATATGGATTTGAGTGGAGACGACCAAGTCTCCAGCAACTTCAAATAGGATAAACCAAATAAGTTAAGTAATGGACTAATAGAGATGATAGGCTAGACATATATAAGAAGAATAATGGGCTTTGGATGGGGCATCTAACAAAATGGGTTGGGTTTGGTTCTTGTTTTGAGTAATTGGGTCAACCTCATTTTCCTCAAAAAAATAAGATAAACTTAGTTGAGCCATCTTTTTGTTGGGTTTCCTATAAGTGGGTTTGGACATTTAAATCTATCAATTCCGAGCCTAAACCTATGATAGTTTTATACTTATCCAATCTTACCATCATCGCCTTGCACTTGTTGGGTATCACACCCCAACAAAACTACATATTCAAGCTTGGCGTGCCCCCCAATTTTATATGAATCAAATATATATCTTCTTCTAGCCTCCAGGCAGAGCCGGTCCAACCAATCTGGGGGCTCTAGCCAAAAAAACTTATCGAGGCCTTCTTAAGAGTATTATTTTTTTATAAAAAAATAAATAATATATTTTTTTACTAAAAAATTTTATCATTTCATTAAATTAAAAAAAAATGAAGTTCAATCAACTACAAAATCTAATAATTTCTTAATGATAGTGAATTTTTAACTAAAATATAATATCTCAGAGATTAAAAAATGCTAAACAATCTGGGGGCTCTAAGCGAAAAAATTTATCGAGGCCTTCTTAAGAGTATTAATTTTTTTATAAAAAAATAAATAATATACTTTTTTACTAAAAATTTTTATCATTTCATTAAATTAAAAAAAAGTTGAAGTTCAATCAACTACAAAATCTGATAATTTCTTAATGATAGTGAATTTTTAAGTAAAATATAATATCTCAGAGATTAAAAAATGCTAAATAACCTACTACAATAAATAAAGAAAAAATAAAACTATTTTTTTCTTGAAACTCTAAGAAAATTAGTGCAACTCGAGTAAAAAACTATACATTCTTAATTTTTCTATAGAAGAAAATAAAATAAAGCATTAAACTGATAACATTAAAAAGGTAAAGTTCACCAATAATGAGAAAATTTTATTCCACAAATATGCGTTGAACTATACTCAGTTTTATGTAAAATTAATTTTTCTTACTTTTTGAGATACAAAATCGTTGATTAAATCTCCATAATTAAGTTTATCTAATAAACCATGTTCAATGGATAATATAGCTAATCTACTTAATATTTCTTATGATATAATTGGCCTCAAATATGACTTTATCAATTTCCATTTTGAATTTTTTTTTACAGCACAAGCCACTGAAACTGGAATTGTGAATAATATTCTATAAGCAACAATATATGCATTTGGAAAATAATCAACTATTTTGATGTAGTGAAGAATTTTCAATGTACCATTTTTTTCCTTTTAAAAAGTTTCTCTTAACACTCTTAATTCTAAAAATAAATCTAAACCATATATATCAGAGAGTCCATCAAATTTAAGAATATTTTTAAGATTCAAACAATATCCTTTTAAAACATCTTCATCCATTGATTTTAATTTCTTAAAATTTCATAAAAATTTTTCTTATATTCCAAATTACTCAAACCTATTTCGAAGTGAAGAAATGACTTGATCAATTGTGTACATAAAATAATCAACTCTAAAAGAATTTTCAACAGATTTTGTTTTATCATCATTGATATTTTTATCAAATTGTATTTTGTATTTAATTTTTTAATAAAATATTTATTATTAAAAAATAAAAATATATATAAATAACAAATTTTTAAAATTTGGGGGCCCCAGGCAGCGCCTTGCTGGCCTTACTATAGGGCCGGCTCTACCTCCAGGGTATGACACAAGTGGTAAAGTTTTCAAGTTTTTTTGGCAGTGACAAGGAATCAATTCTTAGTGGAGGCAAAAATACTCCATTTAATTGGTAAGGACTAAGTGTGTGTCCTCTTTGAAAGTGTATAAGCTTGCGACCGCATCTGATTTTTTCAAAAGTCAAACCAGGGGAAAGGTCGATCTCTTTTGGGACTAAGCAAGCACTTGGGTCATTAATATATATATGTGTGTGTATATATATATATATATACAATTTTGATTTCCTACCCGCATCGAGGCAATTTTTATCTTGCCCGATGCGAACGTGTCACCCTTTTCCCCATGTAAAGAAACACCCCCTCCCCCCCAACACACACAATTATCTCGCTAGATGATTTAATAATTTTTTAAATATTATTATAATATCTTTTAATATTATATTTTTATTTATTAAGCAATGTTGTAAATAAATTATAATTTAAGAATATTTTATAAAAGAAAAGTTTGATCTATTGCTCGTATTGAGCAGTGCTTATGTTGCTTAATGTGAATGCGAACATCGACTTAAAACAAATAAATTATCACGGGAAGTAATTTTTTTTTTTTTTTTAGTATCACAAGAAATAATTGTTGAAATTCATATGAAAAACATTATAGTTGTTATCGGCAATATTCGTTAACCCATCATTCTGCATTCCATCAAAAGAATACTAAAGATGATATGGGTCATTCAACCCATCTGACATGAAAAGATTGAAAAAAAATGATAATATGAAACGCACAATATAACTTGTAAAATGAGTTAAATCAATCCGAAGAAATAATTTGAGAAATACATTGCCTAGCTATCACACAACGTCAGACAAGTCCTCTTCAGATTACCTATCACACATACCTATCACGCAACATTTATCACACATTACCTATCACACAACGTTGGCCACGACGTTGTGTGATAGGTAATATATTTTTCAAGTTATTTCTTTGAATTGATTTAACTCATTTTACAAGTTATATTCCGCATCTCATATTATCATTTTTTCTAATCTTTTCAAGTCGAATGAGTTGGATGACCCATATCATCCCCAATATTCTTTTGATGGAATGCAGAATGATGGGTTCACGAGTATTGCCGGTAACAACTATAATGTTTCTCATATTAATTAATTTCAACAATTACTTCCTGTGATGGTATGTTTGTTTTAAGTCGATGTTCATGTTTGTATCTGGCAACATAAACAATGCTCGATACAGGCCGGCAATAGATCAAATTTGTCTTTTATAAAAAATTCTTAAGTTATAATTTATTTACAACATTACTTAATAAATAAAAATATAATAATATTAAAAAATATTATAATTATATTTAAATTATTTAGCGAGATAATTTTTTTTTTTTTTTTTTTTTGAGGCGGGGGTGGTGTGGGGTGTTAAGGGGTTCTGTACATGGCGGGCAGGTTTCTGTACATGGGGAGGGGGTGAGATGTCTGCATTGGGTAAGATAAGAAATGTTCGATATGGACAGAAGATCAAAACTATATATATATATATATTATCAATTTGTCTCAAACTTAAAGTATACCAGATAACGTGTTTGAGTGACATATTCTATAGAAGATACCGCGGTAAGCATATCATTTTTCCATGTAGAGAGATAAGAAGGATGATCGTGGAGGGAGAGGAAAAGGGCAGCATGAAAGAGAGAAAGAGAGAGAGAAGTGGCTCTTTACCTTTGCCCTTTTCAGCCAAAGAGAAGAACATGTGGAGAGGAGGTGGAAAATTCACAAGAAAGAAAGCCTTGCAGTGCAGCCCACTATATATGTACATATATATATATATATTTATCACTTTTTCTCAGCCACTGGTGGACCTGTCTTCTCGATCGGAATCTAACCAAATACAGATGGAATCTTCCCTCCATCTTCAAATGCGTCCAAACATCAACAGAACCCTTTCTGATTTTTGGATTCTAAGGTCATTGGGCTCTCTCTCTCTCTCTCTCTAGTTAGCTAGGGTTTGCAATAGGCATGGGATCCACCAACTTTGAGATTATTTTTGTTGCCGTTAGGTCAAACCCATTTCCACTTTCTTGTACTTGTTTGTCTAGAGGGTCTTCTCCTGGGTCGGTTATCTAGGTTACCAAAATAACAATCCAGAAAGGGATGGCGGCCCGCGGCTATATATTGGGCTTCCCAACCGACATAAAGGTGTCTGTAGAATCATCCTAGGCCGGTGAAGAAGATCACTCGACCTTGGATGATGCTAAAAGACAAAGAACTAGTGGAATTGAAGTGTGTTTCAAAACCAGCTCATACATATACATAGGATGTTTTTATGGTGATTTGGTTCAAAATGAGCACGGTGATCAGTGAAGGAAAGTTGGCCCTTTGACCCCCCCTATTAGGCCAAATTAATGCCCCCCCTTAATTAGTTGCTAAGGAATTGCTTAATTTGGTCGTAACATTAGAAGTTGGTGGGTTAGGCAATTATTTGCTCTTTGGGAAATAGTTCACACCTTCTTTGGATAAAGACTATTACTACCACGACTTTTTAGAATACTAATATTTTATTTTTCTAAATGCATTAGAGTGTGTTCGAGTAAAATATCTTTTTTGTTCTAGTTTGCTTTTAACTAACTCTTAATTACAAAGGGGAATTTTTCTCATTCTCCACACATAATAGGAACAAGACCATTTCCAAATTTTGTCTTGCCTCTAAATTTGGTCCAAATTTAATTTCCCAAATCCCTCACACAAGAATAGAAAATTCCACTCACTAAACCTTTTTTTTTTTCTTTCTAAATGCATTTATTTGGGAAGGGTTTTTATCCATAGTATTGTTATCACCGTAGCACGTTTAACTTTGAAGTTTTGATGCAAGTTGATATATTAGTTATGATATAATTACACTCCGCCCAACTCAAAAAAAAATTTAGAAATAAATATTTGTGATATCGTGCAAATATCATTTAATTTTCATATGAATTAAGTTGCATGCTTTTATATAAATATATAGTTATGCACAATGCAGGAGTAAATAAAAAAATCAAAGATAAGTCGGGCCGGCAAGTTAGGCCTTGGAAAGCGATTCCAAGCTCGGCCCATTTTATTAAAACTTATGCCCTAACGAGTATGGCCCAGTTTTGTGGGTCTGGGCCTTTGGGCCCATGTCTTCTGTTAGGAATAGCAGCTACGAATTCTATTGCCTAATTGCTCTAAAATCAGCCCGAACAGTGCCAAGTATATGGGCCTAGTTGGGCCTACAAGTGACCCTTCTAAGAGCTGGGGAAGCTAATCTATCACCTTACTTTGTCTATACCATTATATGAATAAACGTAATATTTTAATATTATAAATCTCAATAATTGATTTCTCAATTAATTTTATCACTACATCAAAATTTATTTATTTTTTTAAAAAAATTATAAAAACTATAACCGCTAAATGTCACCCAATAATTTATTTAATTTTTACACATGCATAATATAGGCCACTCTAGTTCTAGTACTGTATATGTGGATTCAACTAACTTAAATATATATATATGGATTTTAAAAAGAAAATGTGAGACTTTAAAATTTAAAGAGTGAATTTCAAACTTATTTGTATGATTTTAATCTTTTAACCAAAAATATAATATGATATAATAGAAATATTTTTTTTTTTTACAAAGAAATACAACCAAAATTTATGAAAGAGTAATTTGTAAAGAACACCCATGCCGTTTGGTGAAATTGTAAAACTCACCTTTGACGTTTGAAAAAGAGCACTAACCTCTCGTGTTATTAAATAAATGACAAAAATACTATTTTACTCTTAATTCGCTCTCCTCTCTTGATTTTTTTATAGAAAAGAAAAAAAAAATATTGGTCACTGGCCACCAACGACCACTATTGTAGAGAATGAGGGAAAAGGCCCCATTCATCGTTGCGATGAAGGTTCATTGCAGAACACAAATTTGTGATCAACCTTCATCACAAAGCTACATCTGTGATTTATCACAAATCTACTATTAAAGAGAGAGAGAGAGAGAAGTTTCACCTATGCAAAAAGAGAGAAAGATAGAAAAGGGTTTCATATGGGTTTGAACTCATATGCAGGAGGGTTTGATTCAAACCCTTTCTTTCCCCTTCATCTAGGTTCAATTCCAATCCGCTTGTTTGGGTTCCCAAGCTAGAAGAGGGTTAGGCCAAACCTTAACAAGGTTTGGCTGCCATGAATGAGACGATTTGCAAAAAAGAAGAACAAGAACAAGAATAAGAAGAATGCCAAAATAGAATAGAGGCAATTGACACAGACTATGGCAGTAGCACAAAGACGATTCACATAAAAACAAAAAAAAAGGAGAAGAAGAAAAAGAATACCAAAATAGAGCATAGACAATGGGCAACGATTACATCTATAATGATTGAAAGAAAAAAAAGCCTGTAAGACGTAAATTAATTGGTAAAGGAAGAATCACTTAGGTGTTGCTCTTCAGACCTTCAAATTCCGTGTTTAAGTATTGGCCAGGAGATAGTTCAATAGACAAAAAATGACCCTGAAAATAAAAAATATTTATCGTCCTCACGTTTGTGATTATATTAGGGGTTGAAACATGTCTATTAGGTTCCCTGATTTACTTATCCTACTGAAATCGTGGGATCGAATAGCGGAAACGCCCTTAATAATGCGTTAACTAAGAAAAAAATAATTTGTGGCGACCTCATCTATGATAATTAGAAGAAGAAACAGAAGAGAATGCCGTATGCCCCCACGGGCATAGTATGGATGGTTCATAGGGTAGAAGATTGCATCTAATGATGCAGATTCGAGTCATGGCAGTCACAGTATGGGAATTTCATTCTCTTGTGAGTGGTTTCTTATGGGTACTATGTACTGTGTCTCCTACCTTAAGGCTGTCGTGTTTCGTGATTAATTTCTTCCACGTGCATGGGGCAGTATACAGGGGCCCTTAAGGTAAGAAATTTTACCTTTACACTCCACAAAGAGAATGCCATATATAATAGAGCAAAGGCTACCAACAACAAGGAAAGCAATCAACAGATGGTTTGCTAAAGAATTGTGAGGGAAAGAGACGATAGAGACAAAGGAAAGTCTTTTAAATATAGAGATATTTTAATTATTTTTAAATATTTAATTAGAGTTAACTAACAATAAAATAAAAATTATAATATGAAGGTAAACCTCAGAGATATTAATTATATTTTCTTAAACGTTGTAAATAATTCTCTCAATAATGTCTTGAAAACTCGAATCTCAAGACTAACGAGTGAAATATACTCTTTATATAATTATATTCTTTTTTGTTATAATGGAGCAATTAATGTCAACGATGGTGCGAATAACAGAATGTCTGCAACGCCAACATATATGATGCTGCCATCTCTTAATTTAATCTCCTCCCCTCTTTAAATTAAATACTGTTAAATCCCTCTCTCTCTCTCAGCTTTACTGTCAATTAATGGTGACAAAGTTTCGAATTTGGGGTGCGCGGGATATCATTGGGATGGTTACCAGTGTTTTTAGTCTTCTTTATTTTTTTAAATATTTTTCTTTTGGTGGATATGAAGACTTATATTTAAAGCTAATAAAGATATCTTTAGTTAACAACTCATAATATTTAATATTCAAATTTTAATGAATGATTACACGAGACATAATCAAATTTTGATAAAAAAATCTAAATTACTTAGGCAGCTAAATTAGGTGCCAAATAATATCCACATGCCATGTTGCTGATTCCTCTGGATAGTAGCACTATGTCCTCATTAATTGTAGCATTTTTTGGGTTGTCGAGCCCTCTCTCTCTCTCTCTCTCTCTCTCTCTCTCTCTCTGAGAGTAACAAATCTACAATGCCAGGTTAGTACTTGTCAAGATCAGACCCACTGGCAAGCATTAAAAGCCCAAGCTTAAACAGAACAAACGCTTTTGGTTCATTCTCTGTAAAACCCTAGCCAGCTAGCCCACCCCACCCTATATTCTCTACTATTCCTTTCCTCGTTCCAATCATCTCTTCTTCTTCCTCATCTCCTTCTTCTTTTTCCTTCTAGACCCGCCCATTCTCGCCCATCCCATGAAACAGACGTTTCACTTTACGTATAAAGTGTTGGCTAAAATGGCATTTCACTTTCAAGGGTTTCCATTATGTAGTGGAAAGCTGTAGGGCTCATCAGAACTGGCCTTTTGCCTCTGCAACAATCTCCTTTGTTACTACGTCCAGATTTAACAAAGTCCCTTTTCTAGTTATGTATCCTTCTTGTCATCTTCTGATGGGTTTTCAAACTTGGCGCTGTAATGCAAACAAAAACGCTGCTAGGGCGATTGTTGGTTTCTCAGCTAGCTGCCTCATTTTCCATGGAATGGAAACAAATGGGTTGGATTAATTAATTGGGGTTTGGTTAATAAGGATCCAAAAACGGATGTACCTAACACTTGATGACATTTGTGTTGTCTATTTTATGTATCATTGATAATTTACAAAGCTTCATAATCTGGTCGCTTTTGTCTGCAGCCCTAATGCCAATCATATGTTCCAAACCTTTCACTCATAATATTTATATATAGTTTTATAAATACACGTACAGTTTCTCGTATATAGATGTTATATTAATACAACTACGTACCACCAAGCATGTATATATAATTTGACTTCATTTTTTCATTTTTTGGGTGCTCTTTTATTCCTCATAGTTGACAATTTCTAAGGAAAAAGCTAACTTTTCAAATATTTTTGGCTTCTGACCTGTTCAAGAGAGAAGAAAAAAAAGAAAAGAAATTCCCAGACAGGACGTACTGAGACAAGAAAGTAATCGGGCAGAGTTAATAATTTACTGATCTGACTACCAAATACTGTTCTGAAAAAATGTTTTTAAATTAATGAATAATAAACAATATGGAGTCAGCCCAATGTGGTTCAAAATCAAGGAAAGCTCAGTTAGAAAATACAGGAATGTTTAAAAAATAAAAAATAAAACACTTGAGAATGAAGCACATCACATTGAACATTAATGGTTACTTATATAATATTTTATTTGCTGTAAAGCATTTGCGGGTTACATAACAGGTAAATTTATTCACTATAAGAATTTTGAATTTTAACAACAAATTTTTTAGCGATAAAAATTTTCCAACAAGCACTTTAATGATAGATATATTTTGTTGTTAAATTAATTTAATGACAAATTTTTAGAATTTAACGATAAAATATTTTCGTAGCTAAAATTTAAATTTCTTGTAGTGACTTATTGTAAATTAAAAAGACAATGGTCATAAAATAACAAAAAAAAAAGGGGACAAGTTTAAGACAAGGTAGAATATTATATATATATATATACATTTACTTTATTCAATAAAAAATGTAACACAAAATTTCACTATTATTTAAACCCTCTAATTAGTACCTGCAATTGCACATGTAGAATAAAAAATTTAATGTCACAGATGCATATACTACAAGGCTGTCTCTGGTGTTTATGGAATCAAAGTTGTTACTATTTGTCAACATCTTAGACGATGATCACTTAGAAAGTTTTGCTGGCTTTTTACTTCGTTTCTAAAGGTTGGTGCTCCTGTTTTCTATTCTTTTGGTGTATAATGGTGGAGAAGGAAATCCACAAGTCCACCTCAGAAGAAACTGAAGACAACTTTTTACCCAATTTTCTCTCTCTTTCTTGGGAAACAAACAAACCATCCCTTGTGTATCCACCATGCAAATCAAGCTTGTAAAGTCTTACACCTAACCTAATCTGATGTTTCAAGCTCAGAGAGCCTTCAGGTTATTTGTCTCGTTCCCCCCCTCCCCCACCTATATATCTCTTCCAGATATCTCATATCAAATCAGAAAAGCAAATGCTAAAAACCATTCACAGTCTTCGTTCGTCCTCTTCCAAATGGTCTTTTCAAGTCACATAACCTTTAAGACTTATGTGATTTATGTCTATTTGAATTTTCTCAGTGGTCAACAAAAAATAATTGACAAATTGAATTCTTATGTTTGAATTCATTTTTTTAGATAATTATTGTGAGTTAGATATAAATTTATTTTTTTTGTCAAAAATCATAAAATCGTACAAGAAAGAAAGGGCATCCCAAGACTTATGTGATTTATCTATTTTTTTTTTCAAAAACCCTATTAAGTCAAAAGCCCCCCCTCAGTGCTTCTTACTTCTGGTATTTTGAATCTCCATGAGTTATTTTTATTTTAACAAAAATTAAAGTCTCGTTTGAGCTATATATATACTTAAGAAATGGGTTTTTGAAAAATAGCAAATATAGGAACCTCAAACACTAATAGTCAATGGCAGAAAATTTGTTTAAAAATGACCCCAACCAACAAAGGGTTTATATGAAAGCAAACTTTATTTTTATATTATAATTAACAGTTGTTTAGAACACACTTTCAACTATTAATTTTGGAAATTTGTTCTCAGCGAGAAAGATTAGAAACTTTTTATATTTTCTGAAGTGTTCGTACTTGATTCTAAAATAAAAAATAAATTTTCAAACTTCTCCCTGACTCTCTCTCTCTCTCTCTCTCTCTCTCTCTCTCTCTCTCTTTCTCTGTAAATCAGTTGGTCTTTGATTAGGAACGAAGAGACGAACAAGAAATAAGACTCATTTTACAGTGAAGATCACATAATCTCGATGATAACAAAGAGAGAATTAAAGAAGCAGGAATGAGCTAGAGAGAGACTAGTAGCCCATTAACAGTCAATACCAGTTAGTACATTAAACCTAGGTAACTACGTTTTTCCCCAGAAAATACGCAGGAAAAATGAAAAGAAAACAGGGACCAGAGAGAGTTTTCCTTTCAACAGTACAGAGCCTCCCAGATCTCCATGAACACTTCAATGATAACCCTATGATGGTGAAACGAGTTCAGCGACAAAAAAGTCTGCAACAGATTCTCCAAATCTCTGGCCCCGAAAATCTGCTTCTCCACAATCATCTCCACCATCGATGTCCTGAAATCGTTCTTTGGATCGCTCGAACGCTTCACTACCGCGAAGCTTTCCTTTACTTTCCCACCGGTTTCTGTGGCCTCCTTCTTTCTCGGGCGCCGGGGCTTGTTTCGCCGGAAAGAGTCGGATGAGTCGGAGGAGAGAGACCTGGAAGAGAAGAGCGTCGTCTCGTCGTCGTCCTCGTCGCTGTCGAACCAGTCGTAGTAATCGTCGAAAGACTCGAACTTACATCTCTTCATCGTCTTCTTTCTGGCCTTTCTCCGTTCTTTCATCTTCGGCTCCTTCGGGGAAAAGGGTGTCGCCGGAGGGCACTTCCGGCCGTCACCGTTGAGAAGTGAGCTCCTGTCCGAGACTTTCCTGCGGGGAAATAGCTCCGACTCGGCTGTTTCCCCGCATTTTGGCCGGCAAATGGTTGGAAATGGGCGCGGCTTGGGAGAGAAAAGCTCGATCAGCTGGTAGTGCTGCCGATTATGGGGGGCGAGATCGGGCCTCTCGATTATATCTGACATCTCTCGAGACTTGCAGGAGCGGAAAGATGATCGGAACATTCGAGAGATTCGGAGTTTCAGTCGACTCTGATGATTCTCCATCGCTGAGAGAGGTAGAGAAACTCTCACAGAAAGAAAGAGAAAGGGATTATGTTTAAACCGGAAGGTGGCGGACTGAGAATTATACCTCTATATATATATATATAATTTATTATTGGAATTTAAAATAATCTGAGTTTCTGAATTTCAACTTCCTACGGGTCCCAGTTGGAAAATTTCGACTTCATCTATAAACGCAGTCCACGCGCCACTACTCGTGTGGGACGCACGCTCCATTTCTAATGACTCACCCATGCCATACTAGTTAAAATGACCCAATTATGTAATTTTTTTCACCAGTACTATTGATTATTATTTATAGAGCATAAAAATTTATCATCTAAATAGCATTTTTTTTTTTGTAAAAACCACTAGAGCCATATCAACTTGAGTTCTTGAAACGTATTGCTATATCTGATCCAAAATCAAATAAAAAATTTAAAACACGAAAGAGTTGAATATGGTTCTGATCTTTGATTTGAATGATGTGTTTGCTATTTAAAATATTTTTGATTGAAGTAGAATCGAGTGTGTACATGCCTAATCAAATTAAAACCATGCCCCTAGGTCTAACTTTTTTCAACTCAATTTCTTTGGTAGTTATTCATATATAGTTTGATTCTTTCAATTAACATGCACCTCGATTTCATAGTTAATATTGAAAAAAAAAACCCTGAATCTTTCTAAATGAGATTCTTTAATTCATTTTAAGTTCTCAGCTTACGCGGTTATGATCTGAACAAACTCACAAATAACTAACGATTACCAAGTTAAAGATGGCTAAGAAGTTAGAACTCGAAGTTTTTGTTTTGACAAGGTGATGAGGTGTAGGCTTTTATATATAAACTCATTTACTATATTTTGTGTTTGAACTTTTACACAGATGAGAAAAAAAAAAGGAAGGGAGAGGAAGAGAACAAATGAGGGTGGGGTGGGTGAGTGAGAAGATGCAGGCATTGGGCGGAAGAGAAGAGTTGATGTTGGGGGTAAGAAAGGAACGAAATGGATGATGAGATTGAGTTGTCAATTTGCCATTTAGAAAAAACGCATTGCCACTCTAGTACTGTATGTTCCACCAAATTCTGATCGACCTACACTTGGGATTTTATCTACACATTCCCATGCATTCATCAAAGGTACGTAGGGACCAGCCCCTGGTGTTATATACACGTAAACAACCTAGCTTGCTAGCTACATATGCCCGTGACATGGCTTCCCATTTAAATTCAAACCCTCAAACAATATTTTACTTATATTTATATCTTTAAAAATAAAAAAAATAAAAATAAGCTTTCGTGTGCCCTCAAAATTCAAGAAACAAGATTGATGGTGGTTTGGAGTCGATTACCATCAAATTTGTTCTGGGTCGAATGTGTTTAGTAGTGACTCTCAATCCCAAGAATGTGACTCAATCTCTATATGATTTCTGACAATCAAGTTATTACTTTTAAGTGCACAAGATAAAACTTAGCAATTGATTAGTAATGATTCTTAATAAATGACATATACATCTCTTGAAATTCATATCTTTATATAGAATTTTAATTTATTAAGTAATATTATTTAATTTGTACTAAGTAACGTTGATATAATAATTCAAATATAATGATTATGTGAGATCCACACATTTAATTTTTTCAATATAACAACTTGATAGGATGAGTTTCACATCATTATATTTAAGTTACTAAATCAGCATTGTTTAATGTAAACTAAATAATGTTATTTAGAAGATCAAAACTTTCTTTGTATAAGTGTATTATTATGAGATAAATAAAAGTTATGATTGTGCCATGCAAATGGTGAAATCGCAACTCACGAACCAAATTAAAATGCACACGAAGAAGGGGTTGCATTGCTCGAAACAAAAGTGTGGGGGAAATTTGATATTCTAAAGTAGAAGCCATTAATTTTGAAATGAGTATTGCTTGGCTTTGAGAATAAGGATTTGAGATGTGGATACAATTTTGGATATAATAATTAATTAAGACCATATAATCTAATTAAAGTTACACAGTACTAATGGGTGGGTTGCATAATTAAAAAAATATTAATAGGTGGTTTAATTTGAATTAAAGTTGGGTTTCCCTTCCACACAGAGTCTAGTGCATTTAAATGCGCCCTAACAGTGGGGCTGGCTTTGTTCATGATCTGCTTTCTGCACCAATATTATATGCCCAGGAATATTACCCATTACATGATTTGTGGAGTGATGCCCTACAGCTATATATATACGTGGATCATCAACCCTATAGCATCGTAATATGTGATTCCTATATATACATATACATATATATATATATATATGAATTTTGTTGAAGATTAGTGTCTTACTTAAGTCTTATTAAATTCCAAGACGACCCTCAACTAATTAAAACCCTATTTAGGCCTTCAGGTGGAAGGTGGTGGTTGAGCAATCATAATTAAGCCATTGAATGTGTGATATCTAGAATATATATGAACATAGATAGAAGAGCATTCTCAAAATGGAAACATTAGTCAATTTCTTTCCTCATCAGAACAGTAACAATTGGAATTGTATTTGGGTATTTTTCAGACGGCATATATATGCATTGATCATTAGACACAAAACATAATGTAATTGGGAGACTCTAAAAATAAAAATGTGACTTAGGCATATAATTAAATATAAATATATATATATAATATACTAACATAAAAATATCTCACTGAATATTATTCTGAGTATCTAAATGACATTCTCGTTTTTAGGATTACACTAATATAAAAGGATGAGCTCATTTGATCATCAATGTCTACACTTCTTTACTACAACAGCTTTGGGTCTTTCTGCGAAATGATCTCTCTGCTCTTTTTAAGTTAATTTTTTGCTAAGTCTTATTAATAACTAATTATGCACGAAAGCAAGATCTCAAAATAATTTAGAATTGCAATGTATGTTATTTTAGTTAATTAAAATAGCATACATTATTTTAATACCACCACCAAGATAGGGTCGGCAGGTACGTACGAAGCAAGCTGTGAATGTGAGCTAGTCACCACCACCACAGTGAGCTTGCTTTTCCATGGAGTCACTTCTGCCCATCAATCAAGCATCTCACCATGAGATTCC